>NC_056729.1:238518362-238605862 GCF_019279795.1 Protopterus annectens | reverse complement strand
GTTATAAATCTGTCACTCCAGCATGTCCTATTAATTTCTGTGTTGAGGTTCAAGTCCTTTGAGCACGTAGCTCTAGTGGATTTGGATTTTTTGAGGTGGAGCATGTCCATTAATTCTGGGTTGGGCATGGCTTTATACGTCAGGCACAGATCGCCTCTAAATAGGTGGTATGCAACTGAGTAGAGCTGGAGTTTCTTTAAGTGAGCAGCATAGGTCATCTGTTTGAGTCCCTTGATCCTCATGGTGAGGTACTTTTGGAGTCTTTCCATAGGGCACTGTATTCAATTATGGGCCCGATGAGTGATGAGTAAAGGGGCACAAAATCGCCTCTCTTGATCTAGATGTGAATCCTTTCATGATAAGGTGGGCTACATAGAAGGTCTTTCTAACCAATTTGGCAATGTGGTTGTCAAAGGAGAGATTACTATCAACTTGGGTCCCCAGGCCCTAATTACTTCCTCCGTACTTAATGGATTACCGCCTATGTGGTAATTTATGGGCACTTTGTTTTTCCCAAAGGGGATGACTATACACTTCTTGGCGTTTAGCTTTAGGCCATAGCTTTGGCACCAGTTATCCATCTCTGTGAGACCCTTTTGGAGGATGCTTGTGTCAGCTGGAGAGTCGATTATGGCACTCAGTTTGCAGACATCTGCGAACTTGGTCAGCCATAGTCCTCCCATGTTGGCCTGTACCAAAGACAAATATATACTGAACAAGAGTGGTCCCAGGACTGAATCCTGTGGGACGCCACTTGTAACTGGTTTAGAGTCTGACATGGCTCCTGCAATTCTGACCATGTGGGTTCTATCCTTGAGCCAGTTTGCAACCCATCTTATGACATAGGGGTTGATATTTAAGCTGGAGAGCTTATTTATGATGCCCGAGTGGGGTATGGTGTCGAAGGCTTTTGTGAGGTCCAGTAGGCTGTGTGGACTACCTTCCATTCATCTATGGCCTTGGTGACTGTTTTGAAGAAGTCAACCAGGTTCAAGAAGCAGGATCTGCCCTTTACAAAGCCGAATTGGGTAGGATCTAGCGTCTGTAGGTCCCCAATGTCTTTGTTTATGAGTTCCATGATGATCTGCTCCATAGCTTTGCAGACCAGGCTAGTCAGGCTTATGGGGCGATAGTTTCCAGGGTCCGTTGAGGCACCACATTTGTGGAGTGGGACCACTGTTGCTGTACGCCATTCCTTGGGTACATATCCTGTAGTAAGGCTGAGACTGAGCAGTAACTTTATATGAGGTTCTAGCTCTTCTTGGAGCTTGTGTAGGATGCAGCCCAGGACACCGTCTGGTCCCTTTGATGTTGTGTTTTTTGCTTTGGAGAGGGCAGCTCTCACCTGAGCATCTGAGATGCCAGGGAGACAACTCTCTGCTGGGATAGATATTTGCTCTTTTGGGGGGGGAGTTTGCACTAAACCTGTCCGCCAGGATGTTAGCAATGTCTGTGGGTTCAGTGTATTTTTTGTCATTTTGGACTAACTCCAAACATATCTGGGAGTTGCCACCCAGGTTCCTAACATAACTAAAGAAGGCCTGGTGATTATCTTTAGTGTCCTGTGCAATTTTTCTCTCAAAGCTGGCCTTGGATGATTTTATGAGGGACCGTAGTTTTTTGCTAGTACTGATCAATGATGCCATTCTTTTTAGGGATTTTGCTCTATCCTGTAGTAGCTTCCTCCTTTTGTTGTATAGCTTATTTATGGCTGGGGTCCACCAGACAGGATGCCTGCCTTTGGAGGATTGGTTCTTGGTTTTATTTGGGATTGCATGATCCATGCATTCCTGAAGGTGTCCATAGAATGCATTTATAAAGGATTCTGCAGTTTGGACCGTAGTTTCCACTGGCCCGGGGGCTTTGAATGATTTCACCTCAGTTTTGAGAAGTGTGAAATTAGCTTTTGAGATGTTTTTCACTGTGGTTTTCTGGGCTGGTGGTGGGGTCAGGATGTGGATGTCCAGAGAGATTAATTTATGGTCCGATCTTACCAATGAGGGGTATACCTCTGTTGTGGAGCATAGAGTCCCCATGTTTGTGATGATCAGGTCCAGTATGTTTTCCCCTCTTGTGGGAGTGGTGACTAGTATTTCCATAGCATTTGAGTTTATAAATTCTAGGAACCTTTGGGCTAGGGTGTTGGGGCTTGAGTAGTGCTCCCAGTCTATGTTTGGGTAGTTGAAGTCACCTAATATAAAGGTGTTTGGAGAGACCTTCATATTCTCCAGTTTTCTCAGGAAAGCTGAGTGACATTCCTGAGTTTGGGATGGTGGTCTGTATCAGGCTACAAACTGAAAGGCAGTTTTGCCCACTGTTAGTTGCACATGGATGGTCTCCGATGCTTCGTGCAGTGCCACTAACCTGGAGGTGTGGGTATCCTTGATGAATATGGATACTCCCCCTCCCTTTGTGGTTCGGTCCGAGTTTTGGGGCCGAAAAGCATGGTATGAGGTATAACCTGGTAGTGCTGGGGTGCTCTCGGGATCCTTGAACCAGGTCTCTGTTACTGCACAGACATCGATATTCTCCATACTGAGGAGAGCTTTGAGTGCTTGCATTTTGAGGTTTAGACTTCTGGCGTTGAGTAGCATTACCCTTAGTTTAGTTTTCCTTGTGTTGTCTATGGAGGTGGGTTTGTCTTTTGAGCCTTGCCTAAAAAAGGCACGATGGGGGTGGCAAGAGACTTTGCCAGTATCCGAAAGCCCAGAGGTGACAGGTGCAAGCCATCCCTAGCGAAGCAGCGTGGCTTGTCGAGCATGTCATCCCAGGCTGACAGACACTGGATCCCCTTTGAATGACACCAGAACTTTTGCCAATTGTTAAAATTGATCATTTTTTTCTTTATACTGTGGCATCATTCTTGGTGAGGGTAAGATGCTACTCAAGGTCAGGGTCATACCTGCCTGGGCTACATGATCAGAGAGCTTCTCTATGTCTCTTTTCATGTAGTCCAGGGAGGTACGTCTCAGGTCATTCACACCAGCACTTGCTTTGGAGTGACCTGAGTGCTTGTGTTATGTGGCCGATCCTGGCACCCGACAGGCAGCTCAATGTGAACTTCTCCTTGTTCAGCCTGGTGAGTGGGACGTCAATGTGTCTGACAATAGAGTCACCTATTACAAGTGTATCAGGTGTGTTGTTTAGCCTTAAGGGCTGTGACTGTTTGGCACACTGACTTTGAGAAGTATGTGTTACCCATGTTTTGTTTTGGGGTAGCGGTTGCTTGGATGTCTGCTTTGGAGGTCTCTGCTGCTTAGGCAGATTTGTATTTAGAGCCTCCGAGTATGTTTTAGTGTGTTTATGTGTTTGGTTTGCTGATGTGGTAGGTTTATGTGCGACTGGATTTGTGGTGTGTGTGGTTACCTTCTCCTCCTGACTGGCTGTACCAGTACTGCGTTGAGAGAGCTTAGCCTCCAGTTTGGCTATATGGTTGCATCTCTCGCATATATTAGTACTTGTTGGGAGGAGGAGAGGGTTGTCTGTGTACATGAGGCAGTTGTAACATTTCCTCAGGATTCCCAGATTCACCAGCTGGACTGGAGAGGAAACCAGCAACTGAACTTTGGACATGCCGGATTAGTATAAGTAACTCCTTTATAACTGACCAAAAAGGACCAATAGAGGACGAGTACTCCAAGGCAGTATATGAGGAAGTAGTGCTTTTAGTTTATTAGTGCTAACTTATATAATTGCTTATATGAGCAAGTGCTGGGTTTTAGGTTGAAAGTAGGGTCCTTACTTTGAGAGGTAGAGCAGATCTAAGGGAAAAAGTGAAGAGTAGACTTTGTGGAGTCGAGAATGGTTTAAGCCCGATTAAGCGGTGCTGCCCGATGCTGCGCTATGTGCAAAATCGTGCAAAACTGCGCCAAAGCGGGTTTTTATACGGGGGACTTGAAAGAGCTAGAAATTAGCCCAAAACGGCCAATAAATTACAAGATTCTTGTGCTGAGATCATTCCTCCAGGGACAGATAGGCTGCTCAAAGCTCCCCACTCCCACTGGTGAACAAAGAAGCTTCCTTCTATCCAAGTAAGGAAAGGGGCATCACAGGAACTATTCTAAAGTCCAGAATACAGCAATGCCTGTATTAGGGATATTCTAGGTCAGGAAAGGTGGGACACAAGGTTATTTTTTTGCTTTTTCTTTTTTTACAAGACAAACAGCAGAAAATGTACAATAAATATTTAACACAGGCTAGCGCACTTGAGTGAGCAGCCTCAACAGTTAAATTCAAACAAAAGACAAGCTTTAAAAGTGCAGGTATGAAATTTGCAAAAAACAAGCTTAAAACAGGCAAAAGAGCAGATTAAACTCGCTTTTCGGCGAGAATAGATGGTCGCACAGGTAATAGCAGTAGAATATACTTAAATCTGGTAGCAGTCACTCTTTTTCATCTCTCTGCTGCTAACACAACTCTGCAGGACCACGAGGAGCTGTTGCTGAGTTGGAACAAGCGAAAAAATGTGCCAAAGCGGGTTTTTATACAGGGGACATGAAAGAGCTAGAAATTAGCCCAAAACGGCCAATAAACTACAAGATTCTTGTGCTGAGATCACTCCTCCAGGGACAGATAGGCTGCTCAAAGCTCCCCACTCCCACTGGTGAACAAAGAAGCTTCCTTCGATCCAAGTAAGGAAATGGGCAACACAGGAACTATTCTAAAGTCCAGAATACAGCAATGCCTGTATTAGGGACTATTCTAGGTCAGGAAAGGCGGGAAACAAGGATATTTATTTGGTTTTTCTTTTTTTACAAGACAAACATCAGAAAATGCACAGTAAATACTTAACACAGGCTAGCACACTTGAGTGAGCAGCCTCAACAGTTAAATTCAAACAAAAGACAAACTTTAAAAGTGCAGGTATGAAATTTGCAAAAACAAGCTTAAAACAGGAAAAAGCAGATTAAACTCGCTTTTCGGCGAGAATAGACGGTCGCACAGGTAATAGCAGTAGAATATACTTAAACCTGGTAGCAGTCACTCTTTTTCATCTCTCTGCTGCTAGCACCACCCTGCAGGACCACGAGGAGCTGTTGCTGAGTTGAAACAAGTGAAAAACCACGCCAAAGTGGGTTTTTATACAGGGGACTTGAAAGAGCTAGAAATTATCCCAAAATGGCCAATAAACTACAAGATTCTTGTGCTGAGATCACTCCTCCAGGGACAGATAGGCTGCTGAAAGTTCCCCACTCCCACTGGTGAACAAAGAAGCTTCCTTCTATCCAAGTAAGGAAATGGGCAACACAGGAACTATTCTAAAGTCCAGAATACAGAAATGCCTGTATTAGGGACTATTCTAGGTCAGAAAAGGCGTGAAACAAGGATTTTTTTTGGTTTTTCTTTTTTTACAAGACAAACAGCAGAAAATGCACAGTAAATACTTAACACAGGCTAGCACACTTGAGTGAGCAGCCTCAACATTTAAATTCAAACAAAAGACAAACTTTAAAAGTGCAGGTATGACATTTGCAAAAGCAAGCTTAAAACAGGCAAAAGAGCATATTAAACTAGCTTTTCAGTGAGAATACATGGTCGCACAGGTAATAGCAGTAAAATATACTTAAATCTGGTAGCAGTCACTCTTTTTCTTCTCTCTGCTGCTAGCACCACTCTGCAGGACACAAGGTGCTGTTGCTGAGTTGGAACAAGCAAAAAAACACACCAAAGCGGGATTTTATACAGGGGACTTGAAAGAGCTAGAAATTAGCCCAAAACGGCCAATAAACTACAAGGTTCTTGTGCTGAGATCACTCCTCCAGCGACAGATAGGCTGCTCAAAGCTCCCCACTCCCACTGGTGAACAAAGCAGCTTCCTTCTATCCAAGTAAGGAAATGGGCAACGCAGGAACTATTCTAAAGTTCAGAATACAGCAATGCTTGTATTAGGGACTATTCTAGGTCAGGAAAGGCAGGAAACAAGGATTTTTTTTGTTTTTTTCTTTTTTTACAAGACAAACAGCAGAAAATGCACAGTAAATACTTAACACAGGCTAGCGCACTTGAGTGAGCAGCCTCAAGAGTTAAATTCAAAGAAAAAGCAAACTTTAAAAGTGCAGGTATGAAATTTGCAAAAACAACCTTAAAACAGGAAAAAGAGCATATTAAACTCGCTTTTCGGCGAGAATAGACGGTCGCACAAGAAATAGCAGTAAAATATACTTAAATCTGGTAGCAGTCACTCTTTTTCATCTCTATGCTGCTACCACCACTCTGCAGGACCACGAGGAGCTGTTGCTGAGTTGGAACTCCTTACAACATGTTACATTGCAGTACTGTGGTACACTGTAGTACAGTCACTGTATGCATCAGAACCATATTAGCCTGTCCCTGCATCGATGGTATGGATGACAGGGATGTGGCACAGGTATCATTATATGCACATGGTGAGTTGTTGGTATGTCAGAGGCCAAGGGTGGGCCATACATTTGACACCATGTCTGTGGATGAGGGGTGAAATGAGGTGAACTGGGTGTGGTGATGTGGTGTGTGTAGGTATGGGGTTGCCCTAGGTGTGTTTGTATAGTGTGTGGGTATTCATGCACACAGTTCTGCCATGTGGCTGCCCTGCACAGGTGTTTATGGACAGCTGCAGACCATACCTGGCAGGGTGTGCTGTTCACTGCCGCCATCCACAGATACATGGACTGTGCCTGCCAGGGGTTCCATGGGCACATCCAAGTACAGGCCTTGATGTGCTACTCTCACTTGACAATGACAGATGTCTGCTGGAACCAGGTCCCTCCTGTGATTGGCCAGGACTATGTGTCTGTGGCCTGCTGTGGTGTGGTGTGGTGTGGACAGCACCCCCCCTGCAGTTCCGGGGATGTTACTACCACTACGGGTGTCCTAGCACATCCATGCTGACTGCCAGCTGTTGTCGTTGCTGGCCTATGTCCACACGGCCATCACCGCACTCCAACCACACATTCAGGCATGGGCAGACTATGGTCGATGAGAGCCATCATCTCACCACACTGTCTATCCATGAACTCAGTTAATGCACGGATGGCACCAGCCAGTTCACGAGTGTTGTCACTTGCAGATGTGAGAACAGCCCTATGCAGCCTCAGGCCCTGTCTGGTGTAATGTTCCATACGTGCCTGTGCTGCCATGACAGCCTGAAACATGCGCCTGCTGGTACCAGCCTTGTCGCATCTGCCAAGGGCATGATGACCAGTGGCCCTACCACGGGCACCCTGGGTCATCTGCCTATGTGGTGCACTGCCAGACATCTGGTTATGCCTGCTGTGACCAGACACAGTAGGCATGGTTACTACACTTTCCTGTGCACTGCCAACAAATGCCAGCTGTCCCTCCACTATGGCCAGTGGTGATGGGGTATGAATAGACACTGAAACTGTGTGCGGGATTGGGGTGGCTAAAAGGGGGATGTCAAATGATGGTGCTGTTTCTGCCCCTGACAATCCCACCTGTGCCTCAACAGTACTGTCATCATCTTCTGTGTCTGTATGGACACCAACATCAGACTGCATGCCGGAGGGACCCTGACCCACCTTGCTACCTGTGGGGGAAAACAAACGCACTTTAAAACCTGTACAGCATTGCATAACAGTGCACACACACGCACACACACACACACACACACACACACACACACACACACACACACACACACACACCACCGTAATACCTACCTGTCCATGACTTTACAGACAGTCCCACATATATTTCCATGCATTCCCCATCCTGTTTCACACTTGGTAACATACACTCACTGATACCACTCATTAACATATCAGTCCGCTAAATGCCTAGACAGGTGTTCACAACACCAAGACCTGTTACTACATTACCTGCCTTACCTGTTTGTAGTGGTTTTAGATGACCTCAATGCTGTCATTCAGTGTTCACCCTGTGTATGTCCAGACATTATGACCATGGCCCCTATATGTGTGGGCTACTATGTTCACTCCATAATTTCATGCACTGAAGTGTCATGTGTATGTATTTCTCAGTACATGCCAGATATGCTACTCATTAAGCCTATCATGTGACAACTGCAATATATGGATACACTCCCTGGTATTGACTAGTAATTTCCCAATGCATCTGTAGTGCTGCATATGTGGCTTGTTGGTCACCTCTTTGCTGAATGTGATATTAAGGGTATACCTGGTGTCTACCTTCCCTCTCAATGTCTGTTTCATGCTACAGACCTTATTATACTATCAGCTGTCCTGTGATTACATACATGACAAGTATTCCTGGTGTGTAATGTGGCAGTCCATGTCTCTGTACTGCATGATCCCAAAGGGAGGCACTGCTGTATGAACAACCACACAATCACACATATGCATACATGGCCACCCACACAAACACACACACACAAACACACACACACACATACACATGCACACATGCATCCTACATGCATCAACCTCCCCCCACTTTACTAGACAAAGCCATTTCAATATGGAAGAAAGGAATTTTCTTAAAGAAATGGACAGTATGGCTAATGATTTTAAGAGCAGGGTATACTGACACAGTTATTAACACTGCTAAAACTTTGATCATTGATGAGAGGCATCACTCTGCTAAACCTTTTATGCATTCATCTGGTGTCACCAGATGGAGAATGTGACTCGTGTCACCAACAGATACAATATGGGTTATTGCTTGAAATATAATAGTTATACAAATATGATTAAGAAGATACCGGGTAAGAATTGGTCCATTCTGTGCTCTAATCCAGAAGTTGCTAGTCTTGTGGGTGATAAGCCTAATTTCATTTATAAGAAAGAAAAGAATTTGAAGCAGATCCTTTGTAATAAGGACGTAAGGAGAACTGGTAATTCAAGAACTAACTTTAGTAGAATTGGAACTGTCCCCTGGTATACTTGTGCATTTTGTAGTGATATCAACGTAGATACTAATTTTATACATTCTATCACAAAGAAAAAATGTATTATAAGGGCTTCAGGTACATGTCACACTACTAATCATGTTTATATTGCTAAATGTGTAGAATGTGATAGCTTCTACACAGGTGAAACTAATATGAAGCTGAAAGAAAGGACAGGGGCAAATCTATCTGAAGTATGTAGATGTGTGGAGACATATGCACTTTATAAACACATATTAGATAAAGGTAATTCTCATAAGTTTAAGTTTAGAATTTTACAGAACGTCCATGTGAGTGAAAGGGGTGGCAACATTGTTAATGCCACTGAAACTGCTGAATAGAAATTGATTAATTTTTCAGATCTGATATTCTTCCTGGTCTGAATTTTGCAAACAGTATTAAACCAATTTTAAAAGCTAAACGTGATATCTTGTAAAATAATTGTATTTTGTTACTTTTTACTTTATTCTTAAGTATTTTCTATTTTTTTCTGATGTCAGTGTCACATGAGTTGAATGGTATTGTTTATTTGCTGGCTTTATATATTTAAAAATGGTAATTTGTAAAGTGTTTTTATGCATTGAAAAAGAGCTTGTGTCTCAAAAGCATTGCTTCTTATTTAAACCTTGTGAATGTTTAACTTTTGGTCTTATTTTATTGTTCTTGGATCTTGCACTTCGACCATTGAGATCTTAAGCTGTAGGAAGAAGTGTTACTTTTTACAAAACAAGTTTAAGTTTAAATTTCAGATTTGTACAGGTTGTTGTATTGAGAATGTAGTATATTTGGCTATCTGCAACCTCTGTCTGAGATTCTATGTAGGAAAAACTAATAAGAGATTGAAAGATAGAGTCATGAGACATCTCTATGATATGAAAAAAGGTAATATCAAAAATGCATTGGCCAAACATGTGACAGAATATCAGGGACATACTTTGTCTTTTAGAGTTTTACAATGTGTGTTTCTCAACAACAGAGAGGGGATATAGTGAATTCTACAGAGAAGGCTGAACTGCCTTAGATTTTGAAGCTATAAGCTGATAGTTACCCAGGTTTGAATGGTTCTGTGCCACTTAAGCTAGCATTGGAGGGACATCCATTGTTACATCGATGTTATTGCTAATGTGAAAAATGTGCTGATTGGCTATACTTTATCATGTGGTGAACTAAGTTATAGTATTTACTGTGAATTATATTTGTTATTTTTAGATTTTATGAAACATGTTTAAAACGTGAAAGTGCTTATCTTTTATTAAAAGTTGATGCCTACAGCTGTGGTGGTTCTGCTGCTTTTTTTCATATTTTTCATCTGTGGTTGGACAGTGCAGACGTTGAAGGACATTTGGTCTCTTTTTAATACTACAAATGAGAGATGCATGCTTTCAGTAACTTCTAGAGCTCATGTGGATAGTATGCAGCACATGGTTAAAAGAAACAGGCCCAAGCACATGGCTGCAACTGTAACCCCTGCAACACCCACTGGTAAACCCCAGAACTTTCCAGCAAATTCCAGAGTTTGCACAGTCTGAGTGAAGCATAAGAGTGAGTCACCAAACTCAAAGCATGGGTCACAACCTAATTTCATTGTCAACTGTCATAACTGTAGTGGAAATGATGAATCTAAAAATAAATAATGTTGAGCTTTTGGTCAGCAATGCCACAAATGCAATAAGTGGAATCATTTTTAAATGTTTTGTAAATCAAAGGGGACACTTTCTTTTATTAAAAGAGAACATTCAAAGAAATGAGTTAATCAATTAGAAAACTGCAACCCTACTTTTTATGTTGGTGTGTCACTGCTTAAGGAAACAGTTAATGCAGTATATTTATGGGCTAAGAATGAAGTATTTTGTACTGTTTGGATAAATGGAAAATCCATACAGCTGAAAGCTGACACAGGTTCCATGTACAATGTTATGTCTGTAGAAACATTTGCTAGAGTATGTGCTGGTGTAAAGCTTGATTTGGCAAAGTGTGCGAAGCTTGTTGCTTATGGAGATGAAGAAATTCATACCAAAGGCTTAGTAGTGCTTTCATGTTCCTCTGCTGGGAGTTGTTATAACGTGTTATTTTATGTGATCAAGAGGCATGCCCAGTCATTATCAGTGTTCAGAGACAGTTTTAAAATGGGACTGATTTCATTTAAAAAGGAAGTCCATCATGTTATCTTGAAATACCACTAATCTAATTTCGCCCAACATATTTTTTTCTACCTATGCTGATCTTTTCAAAGACAAACTAGGCAAGCTTCTGATAGTGTACTCCATGGATTTAGACCATGATGTCAGTCCAGTTATCAGGCCATCCAAGAAAGTTCCAATAGCTATGCAGGACAGAGTTAAAGCCAAACTGCATAAAATGGTGTAACAAGGTGTCATTTGTCCAGTCGATGAACCAACTCAGTAGGTATCTAGCATGAGTTTATATCAGCATATCGAATGTTAAATTAGCCGTATACGAAAAGGCCGACACAGAAATCCCGAACTACAACATGCCCAAACAATGAAAATGCTGAAACTAAAAATATCGAATTGCCATAGATTTCCAACTCCACCTCCCGCTTCCTAAAGCACAATGATGGAAAAAAAGTAAAGTATAACAGACCCATGTCAGCAGTGTGTCAAATAAATGTTTAAAACATAACCCATATGTGTAGAATGGAATTCACGTAACCAAAATACAAAATAATGTATTCCGAATAGCATGGCTGAAATGTCACCTCACTTCAAACCTTAAGTAGTAGAGCTATCATCCTAAGGAATTTACATGCAGAATACTCATTCCTATTACTCAACACTGCCTGCATACTGCGTTGCTTATCAATGCTCTTGCGTTTTTAGGGGACGGTGGACAGCCAGACTGCAATTGTAGGCGCACTTCATTAATCCTGTCCTGTTCACACACCAGCACATTTAATACAGATGGCATATCTGAAATCCTCCTACCTAACAGACATCGCACACGGTGATGCCAGCCCTCCACGTAGTTCTGGGTACATGGAAGTGATAACTCATTCAAACAGGAAATATTTCAGAATTAAATAGGGAAGGCTGGTGGAAATCTAACTAAATGTGCAGACCTAGTCTGCTGTCTATGGATACATCCTAGAATGTACACTTCTTCAAAGTATGATAACAATTCCTTCCCTTCCACCGGAAAGGTCTCTGACACAGTACGAAATGTACTAATAACCTCATCCTCATGCAGAAATGACAGTGCTACCAACTTCTTGACAGATAGCTGGAAATGTACACTCTTACCATACAATGTGGACAAACAGAGAGCCTGTACCTTTCACCACATGGCTTGTGAAAAATGGAAAAAAGACACTCCTTAGGAGTTATGTTATGGAAACTATGCCTGACACTTTTAATGGCTGCCATTTCAAAGTCACACAGTTCATACTCCACTGTAGGTTCTAGGTCAAGTGATGACATTAGTTCAAACACACACTCCCATAAATAATTATATGCCTTGTATGAATTCTTAGACATCAGGCAATATATAAGGGGCAAACATTTGGTATTCTCTCCATAGGACATTAATCCATGGACACTATAAAGTTGTCGGCATAGCCGACCCTTTGTCAGAAACACATCATCCATTAACCACAGTTTGCATGAACACAGATCTTGCAGATTTTCCTTCGTGCTAAATACAAGTACATGAATAATGCTATTCAAGTCTACCTTCCGTTTCTGTATGAAACACCCTTCTCTTAACTCACAGACTGTAACACTTACGCCCATTAAAGGGGTTGACATAATTCTATAGGTGAGCATTTTCCTACGCTGCACACGATTCACTCATTGCAACATTGACTGCCTGGATGGCAAACTTACAGTACGCTACTGACATACTGGCAATTATATCATCCGCTACTAATGCTGGGGTTGTTCTAGTTACCTGAGCTGTCTCTTTTAGGTCGTGACAAGCTACATACCATTCCACTTCTGTTGCATCTGGTGGATTTGTATGACATACAGACTTTAATAACAGTTCACTTTCTACCTGCTTTATAGTAATAGCTCTACCTTTGCACTTACTTGACTGTTTCAGCTTGCAACAGCAATACTTCCTATCTTTGATTGTCTTTTCTAGACTATAGATATACCCATTCACATGTAACATAGCTTTGTTTTTCTGTGATGTAACACTGGGATAAACTTTACCTAGTGCACCTAGAGCTACTGGAGGGCTGCCAGCCATTGTCAAATTGACACATAGAACGCACACAAACTACATGTTACTCACTGCATTTATTGCCATCATAGCAAGTACACAGAACGTATACTATTTTATAATATAATATGTCAGTATTCTACTGGCACACATACTAACACTATACATTGCATGGTTATGTTATTTATCTATATATTTCTTATTTTGTTTTGTTTCATGGACTTGCATGACCATGTTGTTGCGTTTCACGTCAGGAATGTAAGTTGGCCAACTATGACTTTTTGGGATTTTTACTTTTGAACATTTACACATTCGAACAAATTGTAGTTCAAGATTTCTGTCAGCCTTTTCATATTCGGCTAATTAAACATTTGATTTGTTGATATAGACCCAACTTCCATAAGAAAAGCTCAGACGACATAAGAATATGTATCAATCCACAAGATTTGAATAAAGCACTAAAAAGACCTCATCATCCAATGCATACAGTCAAAGAACTCACTGCCCTTATGCCAAATGCCACTGCTTTTTCCTGTCTTGGATGCAAAGAGTTCATTTTGGCAAATCTTGCTTGCCAAGAAATCCTCATTGTTAACTAGTTTCAGTACTCCATTTGGAAGGTACAGATTTTTGAGAATGCCATTTGGGATAAATTCTGCAAGTGAAGTCTTTCAATGTGCAATGGAGTAAACTTTTTCTGGGTATCCTTGTGCTATTATAGTAGATGGTATACTAGTAGGGGGTAATGGTGAAGTTGAGAAGGACAGAAACCTCAGCAAAGTTCTGGGAAGAGCACATCAAGTGAATCTTAAGGTCAGTCCACAGAAATCCAGATTCAGGCTATGAGAAATTACTTATGTTGATCATTTATTTACCAATTCAGGCCTACGGCCAGACCTTTCTAAGCAAACAGCCATTCTTGAGATACCAGCTTCAGACAATGTTCAAGCCCTGCAACACTTTCTTGGCATGGTTAATTACCTAGGCAAGTTCATTTCAGACTTGAGTCAAATATCAGCACCACGCAGAGAGCTCACATGTAAAGATGCATTCTGGTCTTAGTTAGACTAGCACCAAAGAGCATTTGATGTTCTGAAACAGAGAATTGCCAGTCCACCAGCTGTCTGATACTGTGATGTTTACAAGCCAGTTACTCTTTCATGTGATGCTTCCAGATTTTGCCTAGGTGCAGTCATTCAACAAGAGGGTAAACCTGTTGTCTATGCATCAAGAACTCCTACCCAATCTGAAATGCAGTATGCTCAGATCGAGAAAGAGCTTTTGGAATTTTGTTTGCATGTTCTAATTTCCATGATTATGTTAATGGTAGACTTATCCAGATCGAAATAGACCACCAACCTCTAGTCAGTATTTTGAGAAAGCCTGTGTATGCAGTTCCAGCCAGACTGTAACGTATGATGTTGAGATTGCAAAAGTATAATTTCACTCGTCTACAAGAAAGACAAACTTCTTTATCTTGCTGATACATTGTCCAGATCACCCAGAAACACCACTAAACAGCATGAGAATGAGAACCTTGATTTTGAAGTCATGGAAGTGAGAAATTTTTCTTCCACGTGTCTTGATGAGCTGAGAGATCATACAGCTACCGATCCAATTTTACAGAGGCTCAAACACTTTATTCCACTAGGATTTCCATCAAAGCAATCTAGTTTACCTCAAGAAGTGCAGCCTTATTTTCCATACAATGATGAGATTTTGTCCGACAATGGTATCATTATGAAAGTTCCGAAAGTAATTGTTCTTACCACAAGAATACATTACTATCTTGCATCGTGGTCACCCGGGAGCAGACACTACCAAAAAATAAAACAAAACACGAGAGGTCTAGTATTTTGGTCTTCAGTATCACAAGATATTGAGACAGTACTTTCATCTTGTTCTGTGTGTAATAGTACTTGGCCACATTAACAGAAAGAACCACTTCATCTAAACCAGATTCCTCAACTTCCTTGGTCGACGGTAGCTTCTGACATTTTCAAATGGAATGGTCAACATTACTTGGTGTTAGTAGACTCTTATTCAAATTGGTTCAAGATTGACCTAGTTCTTATCTGGCATTCAATAATGTCATTACTAAGATGAAGCAGCATTTTGCAGTCCATGGTAGTCTGCACAAAGTTATTTCTGACAATGGGACACAGTTTACAAGCCAGTACTTCAAAAGATTTGGCAAAGAGTGGGACTTTACTCATGACACGTGAATTCCAGGTTACCTATAGTCAAATGGTTTGGCAGAATGTGCAGTTCAAAGTGCAAAACAGTTACCAGAGAAGTCAGAATGAGACAATAGTGATGTTTTCCTGAATCTCTTGAATCTCAAAAAATATTCCTCATGATAACCATCTTGGTTGTCCTGCCCAGAGACTTCTGTCGAGACAAACCAGAACTATGTTACCAATCAGTAGTCAATTGTTGGTTCCATGTGTCAAGAACAACAGGTCATTGAAAACCAATCTGAAGAAGAAGCATTTAACCCAGAAGTCCTACTATGATAAGACCAGCAAACCGCTCAATCCATTAAAAGAAGGAGAAGTGGTAAGGATGCAAACATCCGCAGTTTATGATCGTATCGGAGTCGTGAAGAATATTTGCTCAAAGCTGAGATCGTACATTGTGAAATCGCAAGGAGTAGAGTTTAGGTGGAATCGGAAACATTTCATGCCGGTCGATGTCTGAGCCTATACCACAGCACATAGCCTGTGAGAAAGACTCTTTATCTCAGAGTGAGTTGTCCAGTGTTCCAGTTCCAGAGGAAGTTCCAGAGAGTATTCCTGTTCCTGTGGTGAATCCAGAAGTTCCTGATACGGGTTGTTCACCAAAGACTGTCCCTGTTGCTACACGCAGTCCACATTGTTATGTTACAAGAGCCAGTTGCATCTCCAGACCATGTTATACATACACGGCAACTTGTACACAAACATTGTGTTTGTTTCTAATGTCTATAGTTATGCATGTCTAACTCTAATGTTATTTTGACTAAGGACAAACTTTTTGAGGGGGAGAATGTACATCATTGCGTGTGCATGAACCTTTAAGAAGCTATCTAAGGGTTTGCACAACTGTATAAATACTGAGCATGTTCGAGCCTTACTGCCATTTTGTAGTAAGCTGTTGAGATGTAAGTATGTATGTCTGTAAGATCTGTCTGTTAATCAGTTCATTTATATTTTGTGATTCTGCTATCAATCCTGATTTGTTTCTATGTAATAAAGCATCTAAAGTAACTACCCCACCTGTTCATCATTTATGTTTGAGCGACAGACATGATCCACATAATAAGATTACATATGAATTGACTGCTGTTCACCAGTGGATTATCAATCAAGCAGTCCTGTGACTTAATGTCAGGATGATTGCGCACTTCTATTGTTTCATACTTGCACTTTGAACATTGGCAGACAAACATGCAAGTCTTACATATGTCAGTGCAGTGCAGAAAGACAGTGATGGATTCTGTGAAAATAGGTTAACCGAACTGGTAACATGGTGAAAGTGTAAACAGTGTAGGGCAGACATACTTTAAATGAGTTAATTATGTGATTCAACATCATTCTTTAATCAAGATCACCAGCTGACAAAAGTAATACAGACATACAAACATTGTACAGCATGCTTTAATTATTTGATTTTCACTTTTTTATTATATTCTTTGAGCTCAGTGATGCTAAGTTGAATTGTGCTGCAGATGGCAAAGTGTTAGCACATGCACAATCATATCTTCCCATGTTGAAGTTAGATTGTGACATCATATTTCTGATAGTTAACATGCGACAACACCTTTCAGGAAATGTGAATGTATGTATTCATCTTCCTTACCATATTGTCTGCTGTAATTTGTACAACCAACTCTTCAGCTTGTTGAAAAGTACGTTAAACTAACTAAACATAGCTTAGCAGAGTGGTGAAAGGTGTGACATAGTAATGTGGATGAAGGCAAGAAAATCACAAGCTATTGCCACAAGTTGTGTACTTCCATTTAGCCTTAGTTGCACTTGTTATGCCATGCTAGCCATTGCACAAATGCAGAGGTGGAATATTAAAGATACAAAAGTGAGAAGATACATTGGCAGGGTGGGATGGAGACAGGGACAAAGTAGATTATGACAAAAGGATAATGGTGGCTCTTAGCAATATGTAGCCAACAGATACACATAAATTAGTGTAACAAGCAGGCAGTAACACTTAACTAATGATTGGATTAGAACCTTTGACATTGTTTATATGGCTTTCTACATAAGTGAGCATTACCTAATCACACCACAAAGGAATTACTACTTCCCACCATTAAAATAATAGTACTGAAGCACAATGACAACTTACTGAAGCACAAGGGGTGAACAGAGAAAGACAGAGACAGATGCATTGGGGAATACCAGCAGTATGTTTGTGGGACTTGTAGGAATATCTGAATGGTACACACATGGTACTTAGGTGAGGATCGCAGTAGAGTGGGGAGAGGGACATACACCCTGCTGTTAGCATGTTCAATATCATCCACATTGCAGACTGCATATATAGCACTGTGTGGTTGTGTCTATCCTGTCTTGGTGGGATTACATGTAAAACAAATGTGTTACCTGCACGGGGACATACCCCCATGTGTACATACCTGTACCTGAACTGCATCCTATCCAAAGGCACTGTGTGTTGTACCCAGCCATGGCATGTGTACCACATATGTCATCATCAGTGGTGCATGTATGAGTGGTAGACTACCATTAGACCAACCACAGAGACATTGTACTGTACCTATGGTGAGTGTAGAGACCATTATTGACCATGATTGGGCCCTGGCTGATGTTGCCTGTGGTACACATAGTTTCATAAGTGAGTATTGGTCTATTAGTCCTGGGGCCTACATAAGCCTAGCTACAGGGGTTTCTTGCCATGCACCACTCACTAATGTTATTCCTCTGTGCCCCTGTCAGGCTGTGGCATACACATGCTACCCAGGGTGTATTCCCCATTCCCCATCCAATTGCCAAGTGTTTCTGTCGAGAAGGCCAATGAGTAGCATTGCCTGACATGTATGGGTAGTCCGTTCCAGAGTTTGGTGATTCCCCAGGACAGGGTCCTATCCCCCCAGTATGTTCTGTGTAATATGTTGATTAAGTTTAGGACCCTGGAGCATGTGTTAGCAGAGGGAGTGAGATTTCGTTATATGTAGCATGTTCAACTGCTCTGTGTATGACATAGCTGTGAATGTTCGGCAGATGTCAGCTGTGCCTGGGCAATGTGCACTGAAGTGTAGCCACAGTTGTCTGAGATGGACTATGTATTGCATGTGTTTGAGGCTGGTAATCCCATTAGTGAGGTGTGTGCTGTGTCAGTGCACATGTACAGCATGCATTATGGGTAGGTGTGTTAGATGTGTACATGGCCTACACCTTAGCTATGACATGCACAATGAATTGTCAAGCATAACCTTAAACTATACTCACCGGCATCCGGCCGCTGCCTTGCTGGTATCCCAGAGGTACCTACATTGACATGGGACAGAGTTGAATGTCAGCGGCCTCAGCTATGGCATTGCTACAGGTTGGCTGAAACATTACAGTACAACAACAGCTGAAGTCCACAGTACTATAGTTTATGCATTACTGCTTATCAGTACTACACAGAACATACCCCACATCTCACACATGAATACAGATGCATACACTACAGTAGTCTACTGATATGCCCTGGAACCTTACCTGCATGCTTAGTGTGTGGTGTGTGAGTAGCACCCACCTCCATAACCGTATATGTCTGGAGCTCTTGTGGACGGGCAAGTGCTACCAGGCTGATGAGCAGCTCCTCCACTCTAGTGAGGTGGGGATGGATGTTATGGCCCCCCCTCATTGCAAAGTGGTCACCCGGCACAGCAGCGGCACAATGTTGTACTTGCCGGAGTAGGTCACTACAATGGTGGTGGACCTGCTCATAAGATCGACTGTGCAACCCCACCTCATTCACCCTGTGGATCACATCAGCCCACATGGCTGTTCTCTCCTGCTGGTCCATGCTTGTCCATCAGAAGAGCAGCTGATAGTTGTGGATGATGCTGGTGATGATGATCTCCTCCTCAGCTGCACTGTATGTGGGGTTTCTCGGGTGTTCCATACTCCTTGAAAGACATAATGATGGAAATATGTCTGAGTAACTCATATGTCAAGTTTACCATAATACAATACACATATCAGTCTCCTGCCACCATATCAGCTCCAACATAATGTTCACACTACGCTAGTGGTATGTGTCCAGTATGTGTACCATTGGGCCATATATTGTATTGTACAACACTTTCTGCTATGTGGTTATAGACATGCTCCCTGTGGGGACACTAGAGTTGCAGGGCTGTTACAGGGTATTTCATCTGCATGCCATTGTCACTGCCACAATGTTTCCACATATGCATGTGGTAGGCCTGCTATGTGGTTGCTACACATCTGCCATTCTGTAGTATTGGGGATATCTGTGCATGCTGTTGGACATGTTCTGGGATTGTGTGGACTATTACAGCCCACATATGTTCCAGGACAGTTACACACCAGAATGTGTATGGGGTTTTTGCCAGCAGGAACACCACTCCAACCTAATGTGCACATCTTACCAGTCCACATCACATCTGTGGCCCACCATGAAACATCATTATCTACTGTTCCATCACTACCTTCATGTGGAACCACCTCAGGGGATGGTGTCCCCCCCAAGGAGCACACACAGACATGTGTCTGTCACCCAGGTAGGTCGTGGGTATTGGGCATTGGGAGGTCCACAGTGACATGGGATATGTGCTACATCACCTGAAGGCATGCAGTACACATGCACAAGGTTTGACATGCATGTCTCTCCTGCCCAGCGCACAGCCCAGGCACCTTTATGTCCATGTAGATGCTGTTGTGACTGACCACAGGTGGGCACCATGTTCCATTTGTTCCCATGTGGGGGCTCAATGACCTCCACATTCCAAATGTAAGTACCCGTCCACAGTGTTTATCCACCACATCTGTCATATACCAGCCCTGTATGCTGTCTTGTTTGACACCCAACCAGACCTACATACCAATATGTGCCTAATACCCTTTACCAATATATATATCCCACCATCCCATACACTTGCAGTGTGTCCTAACATGGGTTACACACCTTACTCCACACTCCATCATGCAGCCATGTACGGGTGTGTAGGTATGTTGTGTATTGATGTGTGATGTTCTCTCACACATGTCATGGCAGGGAAAATGTATTGACATGTATATATATATATATATATATATATATATATATATATATATATATATGTGTGTGTGTGTGTTTAGATCTATACTCACACACACACACACACACACACACACACACACACACACACACACACACATATATATATATATATGTGTGTGTGTGTGTGTATGTATATATATATATATATATATATATATATATATCTATATCTATATATATATATATATATATATATATATATATATATATATATATATGTCGACATACACACCCACACATATATCTGTCTGTATACATATATGTATGTATATATATATATATATATATATATATATATATATATATATATATATATATATATATATACATATGTGCATATATGTGTAGATGTCATTTTGTGTTGTTTATATACCTATATAAATGTATAACTGTTCGAGGTTCTGTACACAAACACAGCTGTGGATATGTATCACACATATATGTATCTGTATGTGGGGTGCATAAGAACACCTGGACCACACTCATGTACTCTCTTTACTTCACAGCTGAACTGTTCTGCTTTGCTGCAACACAGACAGGTGTCACATGTGAACACAGACTAACATTAGGGGGTATATATGGTGATAACCTTTAGATAAGCATATTATACTGCTATGGTAGTTAGGCATGCTACGCTACACTTTAACTTGACTGTCGTGCAGGTGGTGTGGTCTCTCACCCAGGTGTCTATCATGGCGGTATTAATACCCCCACCAGCCATTGGCCACAGTAATTTACAGAACACAGATATCATGGGTCACATCTTTGCCGTTCACTGCTGGTCTGCACATTTGACAGGTGTGTCTCACTGCCCACAGGGACTGATGCTACTGTCCATTGCAGTCGTTGAGCACAACATCATTACAGGAACAAGTACTGATGGCACATATACATCCTTTCACAGTATACATCCGATTATTCTATGCCATATATTACATGCCAGTAAATGCATATCTGTTTCACATACCTGTTATGTTGTTTCCGCTGTAACACAACCCTGAGCTTTGTGAATTTTCTTGAAGGTTTTTTCTCTCTCTCAGTCTCTCCAGTAGAGTGATTGAGCTGGTTTGAATAGATTGCAGCATGCTTTTGTTGGTATTGCACATGCTTTGTTGGTATTGCACATAATCAGGTGGTGGCCTCTGCACCAGTCAGTGTCCACCAGTTGCTAATTGCATGCAGCCTGCTGTGTAGTACTTCAGATAACCACTGCCATGGCAACCCTGTACTATAAATTGCTGCCTTCTGTGAGTGTTGTCCCTTCACCTTTCCAGTATGGATGACATCCTTCCTGTGTGTGGACATCAGTGTTACAGACAACAGGTAGCAATACCTCTTACAGCAGAACCTGCAGACACAGGCCAAATCCACATTTGGGTAAGGTTCCAGACCTACAGACAGCATGAGTAGTGTTGTTGTATGCAATGTATCTTGTTGTTCTTACAGGGTTTCTGTGTACATGGTACCTTTTCATTGAATGTTGTCTGTCTGCATAGCTCTCAACTTTGGGCCTATCCATATGATACCAGGGGGACTGGCTGTTAGGTTTTGTCTGTGCATCCCACAGGTATTGTTCCAAATATATCTGTGGCATTATGTCTGTTGAGTGCTATCAGTACATGGCTACATCTATTTGAATTTCAATGTTGTATCCCTGCATAAGGGTATGCTGCAACAAATCCTGTAACACTAGCAATTTCCAGGGTGTGTAACAGCAATAATGCAAATATGGCCCTATGTTCCTGCCTCTGTCCTTCACAGATATGCCAGTCTTTGTCCTGCTGTGATACAGGAAGAGTTGTTAGGTAATGACCTATCATTATTTACTGCTAGCATTACTGCTATCATTCCAGTCATGTCATGGACTCCCACACCAACTGTTGGGCCATGGCCATATGTATGGGGGCAACAGCTGGAGAACACATATGTGACCTTGTACATTCCTGAGGTAAGTGTGTGGTACACAGTGTTCCTTGCCCTTGTACAGCCTTTTATGGGGGGTTCTATGCCATTAACCTAGGCTATGGCACCTTTTCAGTGATATAACTGTTAAGAAGAGGGTCATTCAGTGTGATAGTGAGATGTGAAGTTAAGCAATGTTATGTACAAGATACTGTGACATTAACACATGTGCTACTTTTCATCCTAGGGCTTGACTGCAGGGTGTAATTGGAGGCTGCTGAACTACATCTGTAATTGTTGATTCTTACGTATCCTGAAGGCAAATCCTGTTCCTACTATTGTACTAATTGAAGGCCTTGGCCTTGGCCTTGGCAGCATAGTATGGTATATATACACTTTACTTGCATCTACTGTTTTGTTTGGGCCTTGCATTCATGACTGCTTACATATTTCAAACCTTATTTGGTGTCAGTACTGGCATACGTTATTGTATAGTACAGGAATAAAGGTTATCTATGTATGCATGCATATGTGTTGTGTCATGTCCTTTGAATTGTGGGTGGGTATATGTTTAATGTCAGTATTCTTATTTGTGGGAATGCTTGCCACACTACACATTTCACAGGTGCCAGTTGAAGGGCTTGTGGCTGAGGGATATACATTGCGCCCAGTACTTCCACACTACTTCTACATATGTATGGCTACTGATACCTTTTGTGTGTGTATATGTGTATGTACCTATATATACCGCATATGGCTATATATATATATATATATATATATATATATATATATATATCTATATGTATCTATATATATATATATATATTATATATATATAAATATATATATATATATATATATATATATATATATATATATGTGTATCTATATATATATATATATATATATATATATACACATATATATATATACATACATACATACATATGAACATATGTATGTATCTATATACAATTGCTGTTATATGATTATTTGTGTGTGATATATTAATATATATATATCTACATATAGCTGTCTATCTGTCTACATTTACAGATCTATATCTGTCCATATGTCCATGCATGTTTGGCTCATATTTTGCCATGTTCCTCATTCACTTGACAATTGTCATGGATGATCACAGCATTGAAGTCAGTAACGAGTGCCAACACTTTTATGTTTCAAACTTCATCTTCTTCTACATATGTGTTCTAATACATATAACTGTGTAACTAGCAACATTTTAAGTGTATCAGAGCATTAGTTGACATATATCCCTATTTGTACCCACAATGTGGCATACTTTGTCCAGACTTCTTGCATTAACAGGTTATGTGGTGTGATAATAATACATTTCCTGTACTGTTGACTGATTGTGCTGCATGATATGTTTGTGAAAACTTCAGATTATGTATATCTACCATAGTTTAGTGGTAAATCACTTTGTGTATGGAGTGCAGGGTTCGAACCTTGGAGAGGCAGTTTATTTTGTTGCTGAGCAGAACAAGGGACATTGGCTACAGAGTGATTGAGGCACTTTTAAGCAGTTGTAAGCAAGTTTGTGTGGGTTTGCGTGGAGATAAGCAATGCCTACACAGGTTAAGCAATGCTAACTTCTGATTACAGTTTCTTACAATCAGTTAGCTTCTACTTTGCTTAAACTGTGTAGGCAATGCTTACCGCAGTGCAAGCGCACTTAAACACATTTACTATTGCTTATTTGTGCTTATACCTGCTTACTAGTGCCTTATTCTTTATGACACTGACACTTCACATGTGCATTTAATGCAGTATTCCAGTTCACATTTAAATGTTATTATGTAGGGTATACGGCAAAAAGATGTAAAAATATGTTCATATACAGATTTCACATGATAATGATATGTGCTGCAGTGGGACTCGAACCGGGAATGCCTGTTCATTAGGCAGATGGTCTAACCACTACACTATTGCTGTGCTGCTTCATTTGCATATATATTCCTTGTTATCCTCTGCAGCCTTTTCAGCTGCTTTAACCATAGCTAAGCGAAAGGCAAACCCGTGCACCTACGGTTAGCTATACTTGGGGTTTTAAATAAAAAGAAAAGGGTTTCTTCATTTTATTTGCCTGTACTGTTGCTGTTGAACACATGGGGACTGTTGGTGGGGATATGCGGACACTTATGAGCAGACTTGCTCATTTTTTTACACATTCTTCTGTTCTATTTTGCAGGGGCATGTTTATTTTGAGAGCTCTGCTCTCAGACATGCCCCCTGCACTCATCCACGCTCTGTGTAGCATTAGGAGTTCAGGCAGCGTGCCTTCATTAATATGCATGGAACACTGCCATCCTCCTCTTAAACTGCCGCTTCCATGCAGGACTATATTAGTCCTACATGGAAGTTTAGTAAATCCAGGGTTCTCTCTTTTTCATGTACTAATTTCTCTCTTCTTCATAGTTGCATGACTGAGGAGTTGATAAATACAAATTCAGAGATGTGGACTTTGTCAACCACTTGTGGGGTGTAGGTTTGCTTGTGTGCCTGTGCAAAAATGCATTTTTTATAAAAACTTTTAATGTGAAGGTTCAACCTGTTGTTTTTATTGGATTAAATTTTGTTGACTTGTAACTCAAAAGGTATGAGTGAGGCAGTGGCTTAACATGTTAATTAGGCCACAGTTAGCAATGTTGTAATTTAAAGCACATTACTTTTCTGAATTTGTAATTTCACCATTCCGTCCAAATTTAAAGGTAAGATCTGAGACAGCAGGGCTATTTCAATGTTATAAATAATAGTTTTGTTTTAATAATAGTAACATCACTGTGACGTAATCCATAATATAACAGGTGGTATTAGGCTCACCTACTGTTAGATGACCTCTTAAAGCCCCCAAGGAATGAAAATTCCATAGTCAACATGCTGGCTATTTCCAAAGGTATGTTGCCTTATAGGCAAATGAATGTAGAGCACATATCTTAAACCACACTCTCAGAATCACCACATACCGACTTCCAGTTTTGGAAATGGAACAGTTAACAGCTCTTTAATTTAATTCCTAATAATATATAGTACAATGCTGCCATTTCAGAAATAATTTAATTTCAGTTCATTATATTTAAAATAATTTAATTTTGCTATCGTTGTTTAAACATATGGGAAAGAAAAGAAAGCCCAATTAAAGCATTTCTTTTGCATCTTTTGTATCCCTGCAATAATGTTGCTGTAATCTTGTTTGAAACTCCCGCAAGTATAATAGTCTGAAGAAAATCAAGTGATTTGGAGTCATGGCACATGACACAGGGAGCATTCTGGAACAGTAGACATTTTTCCATAATATGTAGCCCTTATCTCTGACATGTATATCTCTTCTACCCCTCTGACCCCAGAACGTGTAGGTTTAAGCAAAAAAAAAAAAACAAATATTTAGCAAACCAGTCATTCTGTGACAAAAAGCTATTTAACAAAATAGATAAACTTCGATATATATGCTATTTTTGTTTAGATCTAGCATGAACTTATATACACTTACATATATATGGATTCACTTTAGAACATTGAAAGCCCATAACACTGAAATTCAAAACATTGAGACCAAAATCTTGGAAAATTCAAAACACTGAAAACTCAAAACATTGAATCCCATAACATTGAAAATACATAGAAAAGCAACATGTACTAAGATACAGCACAACTACATACAGAAACAAATAAAAAACAAACCATATTACACTTATCCAAACATAAGCAGGGGGAAAGCCCCCCTGCACCCCCTGTGTGGGGGGTTGCACCCCCCAATACACCCTGTTACTTAAAATATCAACTCCGAGATCCCATTACACTACACTAAGATGTGTTATGTTGTAGTATAGCAAGTAAGAAAGGAACATGACTGAGGTTACTTATGAAACTCGGGTAAGTATCGCAGAGATATATAGCAATATGTAATGTTTTAACAGTGAAGTAGTGTTTCTAAGGGAAGGTTGAGGATAGTTTTTTTACAATTTAAACAGGCAGTCATGAAGTGCAGAATGGTATGTTTTCTGTTTTGTTCTGTGTAGTGCGATCTCAAAGCTGATATATTTATGCAGCAGGGGGGCTGTGCCCCCCCACATGGGGAGTACAGGGGGTGCTTGCCTCCCTGCTTATACATAGTTGGAGAAGTGTAATATGTTTTTTTTTTATTTGTTTCTGTATGTAGTTGCGCTGGCATACATTAAATGTTGATTTTCTAAGTATTTTCAATGTTATGGGATTCAATGTTTTGAGTTTTCAGTGTTTTGAATTTTCAAGATTTTGGTCTCAGTGTTTTGAATTTCAATGTTATGGGCTTTCCATGTTCTAAAGTGAATCTGTATATATATATATATATATATATATATATATATATATATATATATATATATATACACACACATATATATATATATATATATATATATATCTATATCCTTATTTATTATTTTACATTTGTTTACCGGGAATATCTGACTGGACACAAGCCCTTTTTCAGTGGAGGCCTGTGGAGAAAAGCTCCACAATAACACAGTTTAGTAAAAGTACAAACAGCAGTTTCAGAAATATTACATTCAGATTCTATCCATTAAATATACTATAAACCACACAATATACCTTAAACTGTACATAACCAGAAAGAAGTTAGTATGTAGTACAATATACTGGTACAAGGATGAAACATAACCATCAGTAGAAACAATAAACATTCTTTTTAACTTAGGACTGTACTAGGATAGAGTGTAGCATATATATATATATATATATATATATATATATATATATATATATATATATATATATATATATATATATACCGATAGATATATGTATATAACAACTCCATTGTCATATCAATGCAACAAAAGTAATACTCTACCAAACTATGTGAATCATTGCTGGTGCAGACTTTGAAAACACACTGGCACTGATTTCCTATGGGAAACAATGACCAATATTGTGCTCTTAATATAAACAGCATATTCTGTAAAATTGTGAAAAAAATACTAGCACTTGAATGTATTGTGTACTACAAGAGGCAGAAATAGGACTGAATTCCCTCATGACACAAACCACTCACATGGAATGCCTTTACAAATCAAGCAGCTGAGAGTGGTGTATAAGAAGTAGTCATAAATAACATGGTTTCTTTACCCTGGTTTCACAGAACTGCTATCTATGCTATGTAATCTTCTCATCTGTAATAGATAAACACATATGACACATCAGTTCTAATGTGCAAACTGATAGTACACCTATATACTCCTGAGAGCTCATGATAAACAGAGGTATTCCTTAAAGTCAGGGAGGCATACATCACAATCTTCCTACCACAGAGAGGTTCTGGATTTGCTACAGAACCATTTATGACAGGTCTACATACTTCCATTTGCATTGCTCCCCATGGCAGGCATCCTTAGAGCTTTGGTAAGGGATGTAGTGATATAACACAATAGCTCTTTCTTACAGCACTACAACTCCTTGACCTCATCATTGGCATAAGGTAGGATATGCATCTTCATAAACAGACATGTGTCTCCCTTCATCCCATAAAAGTGCATGCATTCCATGTTTCTTAGATGATTCCATTCCCCAAGCAATTCTACATAAGACAGGATTCAGTATTAGCCTTTATAAACATTTCAATGCACAGAACAATATATCTGTAGTTGGAATAACCAGTAAAATGCATATTATGCATTTGAAATTTCCAGCACAATTCCTGTTGTCTGTCCAACTTTGAGTCATAACGCATGACTTGTAGATGTGGTGGTGACAGTGTTGTCTGTCAATAGTGTCAACATGGTCACCTTAGGTGAACCTCCTATTGCACTGTCATCTATATATAGTTCCATGTACCATCCACATAAACTCTAGAGTTTTCTGGAGATCTATAGATGTGCATACCTGAAGTAACACTTTTTCATATCATAGTATGCAGTATAATATACATTTATAGTCACAAAGAGAGAGGTACAGTGGTAGGCAAACAGGATCTGGTATAGCTGTATACACGACATTATACATTGTCGACACACAAGTTGGGGCATTAATAATATCAGACAAAATCAGAGGCAAAGCTAAACATAACTCATTTACTGAGTATTGTGGACCATGTCTATACTTGCAGGCCACAACTGTTTAACCATAGGAGCAGTTAGACACACACCCACATGCACAAAGTCTGGTACAAGGTCTACTCTGTGTGGTTGCACACACCATATTCACAATAGGTGTATGTCACTTGGTGGTATACTACCACCACCCAACTCCATCAATAAAATATACATGGATGGCAGACACATCTAGGCAGACATTCAACATATGTCCCTTGTAACCCTCGATCATTTCATGTGGGTTGGTGACTCCACAGGAAATTAATAGAAAAGGTGGGTTACAGAAACAAAGGTAACATGGTAGGCACACTTATTTACATGTACAATATACATACTGGTGAAAAAAATACATGCATCTACTTGGTAAACATTGCTGTTCATAGCACCTAAATAGGGTCTGCTTTTGCTTACAGTCCATTGTAGTGTACAAAACATATACCTGCTGTGCATCTTCTCCATTATGAGGATGTAATTCAGAGACATTCAAACACAATGTGGGAGCCCATTACATATTCAAAAAGAATGCATATCAATTAATATTGTTATCTGGCATTTGCATTGCCACTGCAAGATCTGCCAGCAGCAGGTAGGATGTAGAGAAGAGACCTTGGTATGTACTGTTACATAGAACTGAAGTCGGATAACTGATGACAATCATAAGATATAATGGTTTGCACTCGTTACCTCATTATGTCATCCTCTTTAGCATGCTTGACCATATATTTTTCTTTCTTATATGCTTATACATAGGGTGTGACATTACAGGTATCCAAAACAGAAAGGAAGAGTTCAACTAGAAGCTGAAAAATTAGTATATATTGCCTTAATGATTCTGACCAGAGGGATTTTCAAAGCACTGAATGTGAGGTTCACTGTGGTCCTCTCAATTATCCACCTCTGTGATCATTGACATGCTCCTTACTGTACTGATTCAGCATGTGAAAGATTATATGAACAATTATGCTTGATTCTGCAGCAACTGATATTAAAGAGCTGGAACATTTTAATGGGTGCTACTGACTGCATAGCTGTTCAAGTTAAGGCCAGCATTTTATTTGTTGCTTTTTATTATTTTCCCTATGTATATATTTCTTAAATCCTTATTCATTGACTATTGTATAATTAGGAGAAATAAATAACAGACTGTTGAAAAGAACCTGTAAAATAAAAACATGAATATGATATAGACTCGATTTGAAATAAAGATACTAAAAATATAACCCCCCCCCCAAGCCTTCAGTTTAAAAACATATTTTGAAAATTATCTACAGAGCACATAGACAGGGTATGCAGAAGATACTTTGCTCAAGGTTTGTAAACAGGTCCAAGAACAACAAGCAGGCCCTCAGCTGATAAACATAGTGAGCCACTGGGGACAAAAGGAACCCCTGCAATAGGCAGGACTCAGTAAGACCTATGTAATATGTAGACTTGCCAGTGCCAGCAGCTGGTGTTGGTCCTTCAGCAGGGCTGTGTCATGACATGAATACAAATTCTTAACTAACAACTTTGCTATGATAATAATATTCACTCTGAATTCATGTCAGATTCCTAGATGCTAGTCCAAGGTAAAGGGTATTGCATTACTCCTCTCTAGGCAATACCATTGCACCCGCAATCTCATACATTCATTCCTTTGCATGGGTTAGAGTATTAACATTTTGCCAAGCATTACATACCTGGGATGTGAGAGGAAAGTAGAAACTCTGTAATGTTTTCTGTTATTTAGCTAACTATAACTTGTATGCAGATTAATACCTGCCACTTCCTAACACTTTTGTGAAACAATGTGTTGTTTGACATGCCCCCTCCTCTTGCACTACCCCAGCCTTCACTGATCTACTACAATGAAAAGTTGTGACCTGCAACTAGTTAAGCATGCATTTCTTCAGTTTTAAAATTTTGTTCATTGCCCTTCTATTCATTTTTCTAATTTTTGTTCATAAAGGAGATTCTCCATGAGAGAGGACAGATATCTTGACTATGTGCTATCATGATGCATTTTCTTTTGCTACAGTTTTACAAGTTTTATTAATCTTTTGTTGGTCTGTGCACTTATGCCATACCCAACAGGTTAAGTTATTTGCTTGGTTTTAATATCTCTTCATTTCAGTGTTACCCGCATCTCATAACAATGTCTAAAATATTGAAAGGCTTCATTTTACATCTGTAGCTGATCTTATTTATACCGCTGCACTTTTTGGTTGCTTACTGACCAGGTTTCTTTGGTTATTAATGTGAATATCCAGGGGTGTAAAGATTTGTAGCATTTCTGTAGACCTAGTCCTCTTTACATGCTGTCTTCTAAGAGAGGACATGCATATAATCATGTTTTGATAACAACGTGTTAGTCTTTGGGTTCATGGGCACAATAATGCAATCTGTCAGTTATTCATCCTAAACAATTATTTAGTTCCTGTGAATGTAATGAAAACCAACACCTACATTTCAGAAATCTCAATTTTCTTGCAGAGAACAGTGGATTGTTCTCTTCAGTTGTGAGAAGAATGGCTGCAGTAAGTTGAACAACTAGGTATATTGAGGTTTTGTTCTTAACTGGAGGCAGAGAAAATCATGTGACGAATCAGTAGACTGTTGTGGTTGTGGTTAATATCGTCATATCTAGTGTTGCAGGTGAACAAAGATGTGATTCACATGAGGAAGCTCTTTGTCACCTCGACTGCCTCCATCTTTATCTGTGACCATGAGTTTTAGGCAGTGACTGAAAGGATGAGTTCATATATACAAGCAGTGTGGTTCTTTCACTGGGACAATAGTCTCATCCATTATGACAGAGTAAGGACTTAAGCAATCTAAAAAGATCTCAGAACAGAGCAACTGCTCCTCTCTTTCAGAGGAGTCACATGAAGGTATTTTGTTACACTGTGAGGATGCCTTCTGGAGTATTTCCTTTAGGACAAGAACAACAAACTCTTTTGGATGCAGGTCCCAGGGCAGACCCAGAAAACTCTAAAAATATCATATAACAGCTTACCTATGAATGATGCAAAATCCCACTTGATGAGTTGTTGACTGTTGCTGGGTTTGGGAAGTCTGATTTTCTCTGCTCTGCCTATTATCACCTTGAACATCACCAGGATGATTAGTTTGCAAGTTAAAGAACAGACTGAGAGAAAGAGATAGTTCGAAACTCACCTTGAGTGTATGCTTACCCATAGCAACACTAACTTCATTTAGTTTTGCATGAAATACTGCACAGCATTGTATTTTTCATTGCTCATGCACTTTGCATTTAATGAATAACACATATACAGTTTTATCATATTTTGTAAATATGCTTTAAATTGTGCATTAATATCTGTACTACTACAAATTACTAACACAAGCTGATGCATAAAACATTGCAAGTGAAATAAATGGCAAAGATATTAAACATATTCAGGCATTATTAATGAGTGCCAGGTGAATTGCATTTTACAAAATAACTGTTGATCTGTAGCCCAAGGCTATTGAATGCATCAGCCGTGATGATTTATTTGTTCTTGGTTTTATCCTAATATATGTTTTTTTGTTAAAGGCAAGATCTACTTTAGTTTGTCTTTTCACAGTTCTGTTGTTATAAATGCCATCCTTTGCATGGACAGTTAAACATAAATACATCTTTCAGGTGATTATAAGCAAATTATTATATAGGTCACAGACTACGTGACAAATACCACAAATTATTGAAAGTACACAGAGCACAGGACTAACATATCAAGAGAGTAAAGCTTTGAGACTAGTATGAAAGGAATGCTTTCTCAAATAAGTGAGAAAAAGAAATAAAAATGTTATTCCAGTGTGCCAATGTATTTCTTATTTTGTTTACCACTCAGTAAAACTGGACTTTTTACCAGCTTTAAAATCACTGAAGAATATTTAGTTGATGTATAGTACAGGCAAAAGCAGTAAGAAAGATATTCCTGTGGAGTTCTTTTACCATGTAGTACTTTAATATTAATAACAAGTTTGTTCTTAGTTTAGAATAGTTTGTAGATTAATGGAATTGCAAATGCTATGCTCTTGAAGAAAGAATTTAAAAAGTTATATCTGTCATGGGATAGTATTCCATGCTGAGCAGCCTTGTTAGAATGCATGATAGACACTTTCAGAAATAAGGATATGATTGTTAAGTTTCATCATTCTCAAGAGACTTGTTAAATAGGGACATGCAAGAAAGAGAAAATTTGTAAAAGTGAATTGCAAAATAATATTTGCGGCAATAAAATTTTAATAAACCTTCAGAGAAATATGTTTTGATGTACTCTGCATGCATGGCTGCTATTTAAGTCATGTATAAGTAATACAATCTCATCAGGACTATACTAAAATGTTAACCCATTGCAGTTATCTAATCAAATGAAAAAAGAATAAAACTTCTTGCAGACCACGGAAAATTCCGATACATTTCTATAATCATTTCATAACAGTAAGGCATTTTTTTCAAAACTTAAAATACAAAAAAGAATCATTGTTTTCATTTAGCAAGAAAAGACAGATCTGTAACCCATCCATTTTCAGCTAACACATCGTTTTCATGTATCACCCAAAACACATGTAAAATGAAAAGAAAATATACAAAGGGCAACTAAATTATACAGATACCTGATGAAGCTTTGGTCTGTTCCATGAAATTAATGTCCCTAATTGTGAGGCACAGAGGGATATGGCCTTGCCTGTGCAAGAGCTGGCCTGGGTTTGATTAGTGGATGTGGATACTAGAGGAGCTCATCTGCCAGGGTCTGGGCATTGGCTTAAGTCTGCTGCTTGAGAAACCTCTGTAAGGTATATATATATCTCAAGCTGTTGGGGTGAAACAGGTGTAACCTTCCAAACACCAGGAGCTCTCTAGTTTAGAAACAGGTGGAAGTAAGCACACCTGACCTTGGAGGAGGGGGATTACACTGCAACAACAAAAACAAATTCAGCTGCAGTTTTGATGATGTCACCACATGAAGAGATAAGTCCTGTTCTCAGCAGCTACCTTGAAGGTATGATAGATGGAACCAGCGGGATCCTTTAGATGTGACCGATAGAGTCCCTGGAAATTAAAAGGAAAGAAAGATGTTCGCAGACTTTCAGTAATCTCAAATACAATGCAATACTTTCAGATGATGATAGAATATTATAGTATGTTTCTTCTTCTTGTTTTACCTACTATATAGTGGAATCCTGAAAAGAGTGAAACCTCAGAAGCATGAAATTCATAACCTTGAATACCAGAGGTTTTGAATTAGTGCTTCTGATGTTTTGCTGTGGTTATGGATTCAGGTAAGTGTGTATGTGCTAAGGGTTTTGGGTAGGGGCTGTGGTGTGTGTTAGTGTGTTTTGTTGCTGTGATGTGTGTGTGCAAGGAGAATGTATCTTGTGTGGTGGTGGTGTTTTGTGTGTGTTTATATGTAGTGCGACCTCAGAGTTAGACTATTTAAGTAGGGGGGAGTGTGGGGGCATATATATATATATATATATATATATATATATATATATATATATATATATATATATAGGTCATCCACACATATCTGTTGTGTGAAATATTCCACTTTGCTAAATGGATAGTTTGTATTCCGAGTTAATTATAACCATAACAATATTCCTTTGCTGGCTTATGTAGTGATGAAACTCAGATGACAGTTCTCTTTTTGTGTGATTTTGTATGCTAGAACAATTGTATTTCTTTGTCTTTGCCCAGTTATTCATGACATATATGAGGAAGCCCTCAACTTTTATTTTTTCAGAATTATCTGCCCCAGTATGCCAGTAATCCATTTGACTGAAAAGGAAAGCACTACTGTTATGTACAGATTTTCCTTTAATAATTGACATTTTGTATTTCCTCGACTGAATGTATACAATAAAATGATTTACTCTGAATTGCCATAGAGCAATAGATCTGCAGCTGCAGGTAATGGTATAACATTCTCAAGAGGTATCAAAGATTGAGTGTGACTCATACAATTGAATTCAGATATTCAGTATATTACCAAATATCATTTGTAGCCATTACAATATTGCAGCTGTATCATCACTTGCTATGTGCTGAATTAGTTAACACTTGTATCAAAAGGACTATCTAATCTAATATCTATATCAGAATACTTTGGAACATACTGTAAAATATCAATATTGTTGTAAGAAAAAAGTTTCACTATCAATGCCTACCAACTGTTAAGCAAGTGCACATTGTACAACTGATAGTCCAGTAGAAAGCAAAATGCGTTTGCACTGCATATCTGTTTTTATTCATTTTTATGATATTCTTAAATTTGTAGTACATGAGTTCAAAAATTATATTTTGTAAGATTGTTTCAATAATGCATGCAATATTTCTGAAGAAAGAGTGAGGAATTTAGCATGTGACATATTTATTAATTATTTATTTTTGTAGGTGGCCAGAATAGATGGCTAGATTAATTCAAGTTGTTAAATTCATTCTCATTACTGAGGACATCTTCATAATTCATTCACTGTTTATTCATATATACTGTTCTTCTGAAAGGTGGTGTCACCTTAATTCCCTTGGATCATATGTGATGAAGGTTAAATGTTATGACAAAATATCATTGTCCATAAAAAGTGATATTTAATTAATTATTTATTTATTTATTCATATTTGTTGACCAGGAGAGTTTGAGTTGGAAAAAATAGCAACTTTTCATTGGATTCCCAGGGGAAAAAAACTCCACAAATAAGATATGATTGATAAACCATTTGTAAGCAAAGTAAATTTATATGAGGCTCAACAATAAGGTGGTGATTAAAATTACATTCTGAGTGAATATAATGTAGTTTCAAACTAAACAGTGTGCAATTGGATAGAAAGAAACATAACATTAGGTGGTGACCTACAGAACGAGTGGTGAAACAGTTACAAAAGTTAAAGAGAATGGATGGTAACTGAAGTAATGAAAAGGAAGAAAAGGATGTCATTCTTTCAATAGTATTACTCTTCATAATATTGACTAAAGAAGGCTGGTGGGGAGTAAGAAACATGTGGGATCACAGGAGGAATAGCAAGGGTAGGAGAGGGGAGTAACACAGGGCAGAAAGATATGATGAGTTGACTGAAAAAGTGAACAGGTTAAGTAATAATTGTCATATAGTGGTACTTCTGAGGTAGTGAACTGAATCAAGTGTTCCCTTCATCTGAGTTATATAATAATACAGGGGCAGTAATGTAAGTTCCTTAAGAAAGCATTCCCTTCACAGATATTCTGATTGAGCTAGTTGAGGCCTAAACAAAACAGTCTAGGCCTTGCTATATAATTAAGATAGAGGTAAAATCGTAGTAACGTATTAATAAAATAACATAATAACAGCTGATTTAGCTATTTTTGATTAAATCATGTTTTCCAGCCCTACATTCTATTATGAAATTGGACCTTTTCAAATTGCTTGTAATTACATTTTCCAAGGGTACAGTGTGCAGCCTTGTGCCAATAATGTATCAAACCATTGAGTTATAAAGTGGTATAATGATCCTCTTGAATGGCTAGACATGGTCTTCAAATTAGGCTGGCTACAGACTATGCTTTATATACTTTTGTGGAGACAGACTGCTCAAAGTTTAGAATTTTGTAAACCATTGTCCCTGTATCATTACTGGTAGTGTTGTTATGATTTGACAATTTACTTTCTTATTAATATTTGCTTTCCTTTTGGTATTGGCTCCTGATCTGATATTTACTGACTTTGTAGATGAGGTCATAATTATCGCCCCAGGTGTGCATTTTTATGGAACTTCTTGGAGAACAGTTGCTCTATTTCCTAAAAAGCTTATGGTATCAGTTTTTTATACGTTGGGATGTGTGGTTCTTCATACAAAAAGAATTTGGAACCTGCATCATACTAAAAAGCTATATCCATATGGGACCCACTGAACCCACCTTGACTTGGATCCTCTTTGCTACCGTGACTGAATTGTGCATGGATTGACAATACTTTTAATTTTCAAATATTCCCTTGTTTATGATAGTGTGCTATGCATTAGCAAAGTCAAAATAACTAGCATACATTTTCATTCATTCATCAAGTGATGCTATGACATCTTCAATTAATGCTACAAGACTTAAAAGGGGGGTCATATTGATTAATATCTAACATGTGTAGTCCCTGTTATTGCTCTGTAATGATTCTTTACATGATTTTACCCAAAATACTGGTAAGGCTGATATAACTCACCCTCAGTGTTAAATAGTTTACCTCCTGCAGCCTGTCCTCAAAGGTCAGGGATGTCTCCACGTGCTGTCATTTTGTTTATCAGATGAAGAAAGATAGCTTCTGTATAGAAATCACCAGATATATTTTCTGCTTTTGTGAATTTTTAGGCCTTATTTCCACTTATGTCAGCATTTATCATGTCTCCATTTATTTACTAGATGTCTTCTGTTTCGGCTCCATTTTTATACCTTTATTATGATGATGCGTGCACTACATATTTCATTAATTACATTTTTATGTGCTGTGGCAAAGCAATCATTCTTTACTGACAATGTTGTATCTTCATTTATTTTTGTCTTTCAAAAATGATTAAAATACTTAACTGCTGCTTTCAACCTCAGAGATCAAACCAAGTTCATAGTTAAATCTGGAAGATTTGATAAGAAAAGTAAACAGTTTTCATACTTTATTTAAGCTAGAGATGTTTCATGACTAGGATTCTTATGACTTTTGTGATTACAGTAAAGGGAATCACATTTGTTCATCTCACAGAACATGAAGTTGCTGAATCGTCTCTGCTGAACTTCAATGCATTGAGGCTACCTAAAGGCAAAAACAAATCTGCTGAAAGCAAGACAGACTTTACTGGAGCTACGGTAACTAGAGAATTGCTCTCTGTGTGGGAAATTATATCTCAACACCATTTTTGCATGGGGCTGCAGCTGTACTTCAAATATACTAGAAATTAGATTTTAGTCCTGCCCCAGCAGTAAATTAAACATGCAGTATATGTTGTTTTCTGTACAGTGAACATATGTGAGCAATGAATCAATGTTAACTGGTCAAACTATAAAGCTATTAGCTATGTTAACATTACTAACCATGCACTGCACTTTAATAAATTTGAATGTCAATAAATGAGCGCCTTTCCCCTTAAACATGTATTTTTGCATACATTTCAGTTAAATATTGCTGCAAAAAGGAATTAGGAAGCAATTTTCCCTTTGGTTAATCATGCATAATTCCGACTATGAATCAATACTTTGAACCAATGTCCACAACCAAAAAAAAAACATCAAAGGTGCTATTTTGATTGGGATGGGGCAAACACAACAATTTGCTTTGTTGTTTGTCATCATACAAAACAAAAAAGGGTCTTCACCTTCAATTAGAAAGGTGGATGCTTGGGTTTCAGAGTTCCCTGTGCCTGCTCTAATCCACTAGAATTAAACTGAAAAGGCTGTGTTATTTGCTTATACTGCTACAAGAGATCCCCTAGTTGTCCTTCCTTCCTTCCTTATAATATAGCCAGAACTGTATTATTGTTGTTATTACTGTTGTTATCATTAATGTGTGATGGTGCTTGATAGTTAGATGTTTTTCAACTGTAGCAACTATTGTATCATATGTTCTTCTTATAAACTGGCAGACAGTTGTCAGTTTGTCAGCCATTGTGAGAGTTATAAATACTTTAGCATTTAAGTTTAGTTAGAATGTATGCGTCTATATCATGTCCATGTTCATACGCACAATCAAGGTTTTTCTAGTTATTTTGCTTAAGTAGGAGTAAATAGCTCAAAGAACCCCTTTCCATGAGTCCATACCCAGTAGACAACGAGATGCCTGCAGAACCTTTTAAAATGTGTTGTTTCAGAGTTGTATGCATATGATTTACATCATCGTTGCAAATAGTACAAGTATTTAGGTATGAAGTTGCTTATAAAGGAAGTTCTTCTTGTTTATCTGTACAAACCATTATATTCTCTTGAAAATGTTAGTGTCTTTAGGTATAAATTTACATTGTGTGGAGGTGTGTGTGTGCATGTTATGTTCTTCACACTCTCTCTCTCTCACTCTCTTGTGTGGAGGTGTGTGCGTGTGCATGCATGTTCTTTGCTCTCTCACTCTCTTTTTTGCGAGGGTGGATTTGGATATCTGATGGCAGGTAGAAACTTTATCAATTTCAGCATAACACTGAAAGAATTATTGTAGCTCAATAAACTGTCTTTCGGCTTTTCCTGGAGTGCCAAGAATTGAACTGGAGAGCCTCTTGCTGTGAGGCGACAATGCTAACCGCTGCACCACTGTAGCTTCCATATCTGGCAGTATTCTGGATGTGACGTGTACCCACACACACCGGGCTATGTGCATACATGTAAAGAGTTGGAGCTTAGTACAAAGACGGAGTGAAACAAGGAGCAGAAGGAAATCTTTGATGTCATTTGTTTTACATAGTTCCCATTTAAAAAAAAAGGTCCAGAGGCTTGAGTTTAATGGAGTTTAAAGACATTGCCTAATGAGATTTTGTTTTTGCATAGTATAATTTGATGTGCTTTAATTTCTTTGTATATGTGATCAATATTCCAAGCAAATTTTTCTCAAGCATAGTGCCATTTACATCTATTTAGCAACATGTATGAAAAAGTTAAACTCTGCCATCTGTATTTTGTGTGACTGCTCACATACTCCAGAACTATGAATACATTCCAGGCAAGAGGACAATATTGTATAGAGTCTAAGATAAAGGAACGATGGCATGTTAGATTGTTTATCTAAGAGTGAAATAACTTGATTCTGCTTTTCTTCTGGAAAGCTTGTTGTGTATAGAGGTGATTTTGCTTCTGAGAATCATTTCTGTTTGCATTTTTCAACAATTAAACAGCAATTTGCCACATTTGATAGATGATCCTGGTAGCATTAACCTGTCATTATGTTACCCCACTCTCAAAAAAATGGAAATTGTGAACCTACAGACATTTACAACCCTTGCATTTAGAAACTATTCATTAACATGCACCTGTGAACTTTGTATGGGGAGACTATATATTTACAGGCCCTTGTGAATTTGTTTATGCCTATTCAGTTACTTAGAATAAAAGAAATGGTGAACCAAAAAAAAAGGCAGTAGTTTAATTTCCTAAAATCAAAGAACTACAGCAACAGTGGAGCAGTGCTGATGAAGTCACCATTAAGAGACCAAATCAGGCCATACTGAAGTGCAACCTGATAGGTCTAAGCACAGGGAAAACAGTACAACAGGGGAAAACTATGCACAGACCTGAAGAAGATAAAAGTTTGATTGTTGAGTTTGTGTGACAGAAGGGAACTCAGGATGAAAGACAACTTGATATTGTGTGCATACAGAATGATAAAGATGAGTTGTTGTAGGGCCTGTCGATTATCTGCAACACTGTTCCTGATGTGGGATGTGACAACCTAGTATCAAAACCTGCAAGCTAAAATGGATTCACAAAGTTGGACCTACCTGGCAGATGCAGAGTGGTTAAAAGTACAATTCACAGTCAAAATAAACTTAGCTCATCACAGTGAAGTTGCTAAAGATGACAGTTCCCTAAAAGAAATGCAGAATATCTTGATCCTGCCTTGTACTGCAAAACAAAGTTGAAATTAAGACTATAAACATCTCTCCACAAAGCCCTCTAGACAGTTACACAATGAAAATGGGTCTTGTCTGTTGTAATATTACTGTCAGAAATTAAAGACACATAGGGAAACTGAGTTAAAAGATGTCAGTCAGTGAATATAAGATTTGGAATACAATGGTAAAAGAAATGCCCCCGGATTCTCAAAAGCTTGCACGGCATGCATGCTTAGTGTAAGAGATAATGTTGGCAATATGGCGGCCGAGCGATCCATGTATGTGCTTGTTTGATTTGCACGAGCACTCTAGCACTAGTGCTGCACATTCCCAGCCCCCATATGCAAATTACCCCATTTGCAGGTGAAAACCATGCAAATGAGGTGAATCTGCCATCCAGGAAGCAGGAATCAGGGCGTGCAGGACTAGCGTAATATGCAGAAATGTACTCGGTTAGTAACCGAGTATGGCACAGCAAAATCCAAAATGGGGACATGACAGCTCCAAATAAAGGCTGCATATCATTGAGGAAGTATGCCACTGGCCCAGTATAAGGCCATTAGCATTGCAAACAATGCAAAACATACAAAATACAACTTTTATTATATGTCCGCCGATCACGGTTGTTGAAGCATAGGGCAGTGGCGCGCAAACGGGATCAGTGGGGGAAATAAAAAAATAAATCTAAAAAAAGCAGTCTAACTAAAATCAGTATTCCACCATGCAAGTCAATGGCAGGCAAAAGACAACCTGGCTAGTGAATAGTGGTTGCTAAGTGGGGAGGCAAAGTGTGACACATGTAACTATGCATTAACAGGCAATCCTATGCAAAAGAGGGGAAGGATAGTGAATCCTGGTTTTTCCCAGCATATGAGGCAGGTCCCAAAATGGTAAGAGTATGAATAGCTGAGTGCAAGACTAGGAGGTAGGTGACATCATGGGTGAATGTGTCAGGCATACTGTAAGCAGATTGAAGCCCTGTGGCTCTGGTATGCTCCCAGCTTAGCACAGCCAAGCTATGGGGTGTGTCTAAACCTGCCCAGCGCTCTTTACAAACTGTAAGAGGTGTGCGTGCTGCATACCTGGATTTACAGGAAGAAAAAAGAAGTTAAACCAGGAAACAGCAGCAGTGTGCACATCCGAGTACTCTGTTTGTGTGGCATGGCCCCAGGTCCAAACAGAAGGGCAATGTGAAGGGAAATCAGCAGTAAGAAGGTAATCAAGGAGAACTAGCATATCTGGCAGGTGAAATGTATCAGAAGCAGCCAATTACACAGGCAGTAGCCCAGCCCAAAACACTACTATAAACTAAGCAAACACCTTCCCCACTGGTGTTTCCCACACTCTACACCACCGGTGTATACAAGCTGGGAAATTTTAACAAACAAACCTACAAAATGAGAAGGGCTGCAGCAGGCAACATAGAACAACATGTGCAAGAGGCTGAGGGTGGTGAGGATGTGCATGCTGCCGAACAACCCACAGTGAGGAGATGGAGAAGAGTGTACAGACCCAGGGTGCCCTATGAGGGGCTACATGAGCTGGAGATAGTGGAGCGCTATAATATGGGCAGAGACCTCCTACAGCAAGTAGTTGAGCTGTGCTGGCCACACCTGACACACCAAACCGAACGAGGGGAACCCATCCCAGTGGATACCAAGGTATGTGTACACCTAGGTATAATAGTCACAGGTATCTCCCAAAGCACAACTGGGGATAACATGGGGATCTCACAGGCATAAGCATCCAGAGTATTCCACCAGTTCCTGGATGCCATGTCAGCACATGCCAGTAAGCAGGTATATTTCCTCAACACCCATGAGGTGTTTACCGGCAATATGCGTCTCTTCCACCAAATAGCAGAATACCCTTGGGTAGTGTGTGCTCTAGACTGCACGCACATATGCATCAAAGCACCACCCAGTGAGCAGGGTAGGGCCTACATCAACTGCAGGGGCATCCACTCCATCAACTGCCAGGTCGTATGTGATGCCCAGGGCATTATAATAAATGTGTGTGCTGGCTGACCTGGAAGCTATGACAGTTCCCACATATGGCATCTGATGCAGCTGTCCCAGAAATTTGCCAGTGGGGACAACCACTACGGTCACCTAGTGGGGGATGCTGGGTACACACTAGAGCCATAGCTGATGACACCCATCAGAAATGCACAAACTCCTGAACAACAACTCCATAATGAGGCACACTCACAGGCCAGACATATAATAGAGCATGTGTTCAGGATGCTCAGGTCATGGTTCCGGTGTCTGGACACATCCGGTGGAGCCTTGCAGTATGTGCCAGCTACATGTACCCAAATTGTTATGGTATGTGTGATGCTACACAATATGATCCTGCAGAAACAGCTGCAGTAGGAACAGAATGGGGCAGGGCCACACAGGCCCCCACCAATGCCAAGACCTGCACAGGCACAGGGTGACCCAGAAAAGGAAGAACCTGAGCCTGCCCCAGTAGGCAGAAGGAGGTGTGCCCAGTATGCCCTGGATTTGGCAAAGAGGCAACACATAGCACATGCACTGACACAATAGGGTCCCAGGGAATGACACTTCTCTCCGACTCGCACATACAGTAAAAGGGATGCCAAACATGACACCACCTGTGCTCAACCATGTATAAGGAGTGTACTATGTGCATCCAGCATAGGCAGCCCTCCAGCACCATCCGCAAGTCTGGCACACCCACAAGGTAAGTTAATCAACCTACCTATGGGTTGGGAGGGTGGCCTAATGGTTAAGGTATTTGCCTTACAAACACAAGGTGCAGGGTTCAAGTCTTACAAGGGATAACTGGCTAGGCTTAAAATGGCTTGCAAGGGCAGTTAGCCTAGTATGAATCTATGAATCTATGAATCTATCATTTGCCAAATGGAGTAGAATGTGTTGTCACCTGTAGCTATGGTATGGATGTGAGCATGCAAGGGAATTGGGAGGCTAAATGTTATGGCAGCAGACAGTAGACACCCCTAGTGCCACCCTGACATGTGACACAGGGAGACAAAAGAAACTGCAGGAAATGTGCTGTGTGAAATGTGTGTCCATATGACCCACACATGTCAGTCAGGATGGTTCACATACCCAACAACAGTCACAGCCAACAGGACAGGTGGACACAAGCCCAAACAGGGCCTGTGCCATGGCCCCAGAATGATGGCTAGCATTAACCCCACCCCCAAGCCTACACAAATAGACCACAGCAGGGCAGGCAGTGGGATGCCAGTTCTAAAGGGTAGGACGTCAGACATTAATATGTAGGGCAACCAAAGCCATGATCTGTAGTATACTGGTGTGCCTCTAGACAACATGATAGTTAGCAATACAGAACTAAATGGAGTACATGACATACCAGTGCAGTCATAGCAAATGTGTACAAGTGTCACTTGTGCCCCCCCATCCTACATAGCAATGTAATGACAGTCAGGTGTGCCCTCCACTCCCATGTAGACATGTAGAAACAGTCAGGTGTGCCCCTACCCCAACTCCAGTGTAGAAATGTAGTTACAATCAGGTTTGACCCCTCCCTCCAATCCTGTGTAGAAATTTAGTAACATACATGACTAGGTATAATACGAGTGGAGCAGAGATGCCCAGAGGTTCCTGAGGTAGCAGGATAGGTTGTAGCATGTGCACAATATGCAGGTCTGTGTGTGGTAGGATGGTGTGTGTTCTATATTGTGTGAGTGTGGTCAGTATGTATGCATGTCGAGGTAAGACCTGGTGGCCATGGCCCAATACTGCTGATGACAAGGACAAGCCCTCACAACTTCAGTCCTAAGGACAATCCCCATCAGTATACCACCTGATAGCAGTAAGCCAGTGTAAATGTGTGGTGGTAATATGTGTCACCATCTGAAAGACTGACATGGCATGGCTGTTGGGCTAGATATACAAGCAGTACACAGGGTAAAGTACCCCAGACATACAGTATACATTGTATCACTGTGAAATGGAGACACCCTTGGAACTGTAAATACAGGTATGCATCACAGAAACTGGCCCTATAGTAGGGGATACCAGTGATGTCTGGCCGAACACCTGCAGATCAGAAAGGAGGTAGGACTGATGTATTGGGAAACAGCTGGTGTACCTGCACATGCCAGCATACCAGGAATGCCCCATGCATATCTGTGTGTCAGATGCAAGTACTGTCCATAGCATACATGCACCCAGCTCATGCAAACACCACCCACAGGTACCTCTCTGGCCATATCCCTATTGTGGGGAATGGGTACAGTATGACCCCTCCTGTACATGGCAATAGTGGAAGAATACAGCATGGAGTGCGGGTGTCCTATGCAGGTGTGTCCCTAGATCTACGTGGCACCCTGCCAGCATCCACCCCACCTGATCAAGACTGATAGAAGGAATTTGCATGAACACCTATCACACGTACCCTGTCACCCCAGGGGAATATACTGTCTGGTGGTCTGCGAGTGTAGACCTGACAGAATGCAATGGCCTGCCACACATGGCCTGCAGCAACACCTAATGCCCCACAGGCCTCTGCCAAAGGCCTGTGTCTCACATGTACTGCCAATGCATGTGAAGTCTTGGACACCCAAATAACAACATAACACACTCCATGTAAGCCATATGCAAGGCCATGTGAGCAAACCACAGTAACATGTCCACCATGTTCCACTGCATGCATTGTGGATCAACACTAACACACACCAGTGACAGGGTGATACCCATAGGGAAAGTATCTGAGAATGTATGCATAATGTCTGGAAGAGGTTAGAATAATGGGGGGGGGGTGTATGGGCAGCATGAAATGTGCAGGGTCTGACACCAAGCTGTGTGCCCACACTATCCCTGGCTGAAAACACATAAATGGGTGGCTACACACCTGCCTATACACCACAATAGGGTTAATGTCCTGACCCATGGCCCCTGCCAATGGGCAACATCTGTGAATCTGTACAGCTGTGAGGCATTGCCACAGCGAGATTAGCCCAGACTGCCTTGTCAAGGGTGGTACAAGTATGGGATTCCTGCCAGCACTCTACCAAGGTGCTGAACTGGATATGCAGACCCAACAGCAAGTGTCTGCCGCTCCCCCTCCAGAATGACATAACCTACCATGAATACATAGGTGTCTGCCCACAATACCGGACACAGCTGCAGTCCCCCTTGTCTCCCAAGACAGCATTGTGAGTAAGAATGTCCACCTGGTAGTACATAGAGACAGACAACATCACTGTGTATAACAGTACACATGTCTGAATATCTCTGCTAACAGCGATACCATGCAGCTGAAGCAGCACAGACACAATCACCTACAGTACACACTATCCCCTGCACAGTTTGTCCCCATATTGCCAGATGATCGACGGATACCCAGCAGAAACACCTTGCTACCTGTAGGTGTACAACACAAAGGTCTGCACTGGAGTACAAACTACCTAGTATTGATCCACACATTCTATACAGAAGGGCATACTGGGCATGCTCACACACTTAGAGAAATGAAGGCAATTTCAGTTAACAGCATATTGAAAGGTCATGCTCACACACATAATCAAAAGTCCATGTCTGCAAACAACAGTGGACCAGACATATCTGGCAGTTGCAGATGTTAGTGCAGACACTCCCCAGTATGCACCTGCTTTGCACACACAGTGGATAGGAATACATGCATATATCCAAGGACAATACACTATAATAAGCCAAACATACACATGCAACGATGTGTGGGAGAGAGTGACTGTGACAAGGAGCCAACCATTATGAAACTTGTCCCACTCGGCACACAGCCAAATTACTACAACCACATGATGCTCAGATGTCACTCACTGTAGACATTAGCCACCAGTATCTGTCAGCATTATGGACTATGTGGTGCAAGTGCTATCTGTGCAACATGACTGTACAAGGAAGTAGTCATCAAGCAGTTGTATACAAGTACCTGTGGAATATAACCCTGTGTATGACTGCATGTGGTTTGTCAACCTCTAGATGAATGGGTTATGGCCCATGCACACACACTGCCCTCCCCATAACCCTACTATGACAAACCCGCTGAGGTCATCCACTTTGAAATACATCCTTGGGAAAAGTGTAGCCCAGTAATCTCCATAGCACATCCTGTAACTGCATACTGCAGTAGTGTGATAAAGCACCTAGGTAGGTGCTCTAACCCCAGACTTAACAAGTGTGCGTGTGTGTGTGTTTGTGTGTGTGTGTGTGTGTGTGTGTGTGTGTGTGTGTGTGTGTGTGTGTGTGTGTGTGTGTGTGTGTGTGTGTGTATTAGTGTGAGTGTCTGTCTGTGTAGAGAGCAATGCTTTTTATGGTAGCCACACTCCGTTCAACTCCCATACCCAACTTTGGCAAGACTGCTGATGTCACCCACCTAGAAGTACATCTCCAGGAAGGGTGTAGTCCAACAGTCACCACAGTGTGTTCTGTAACTGCATATTGCTGTAGAGTGATAAAGTAGCTAAATAGGTGCTCTAACCCCAGATGTGGTAACTGTGTGTGTGTGTGTGTGTGTGTGTGTGTGTGTGTGTGTGTGTGTGTGTGTGTGTGTGTGTGTGTGTGTGTGTGTGTCTGTCTGTGTAGAGAGCAATGCATTTTAGTGTAGCCACACAAATTACAATTCCTGTACTTGACTTTGGCAAGGCTGCTGATGTCACCCACCTAGAAATACACCTCCGGTAAGGTTGTAGCCCAGTAGTCACCATACCCCACCCCGTAACTACATACTGCTGTAGAGTGATAAAGTAGCTAGGTAGGTGTTTTAACCAAAGATATGGTAACTGTGTGTGTGTGTGTGTGTGTGTGTGTGTGTGTGTGTGTGTGTGTGTGTGTGTGTGTGTGTGTGTGTGTGTGTGTGTCTGTCTGTGTAGAGAGCAATGCATTTTAGTGTAGCCACTCAAATTATAATTCCTATACTCTACTTTGGCAAGGCTGTTGATGTCACCCACCTAGAAATACACATCCGGGAATGTTGTAGCCCAGTAATCACCATAGCACGTCCCATAACTGCATACTGCTGTAGATTGATAAAGTAGCTAGGTAGGTGTTTTAACCCCAGACATGGCAACTGTGTGTGTGTATGTATGTACGTCTGTGCATAAAACAATGCATTTTAGTGTAGCCACATGAATTACAGTTCCTATACTCGACTTTGGCTAGGCTGCTGATGTCACCCACCTAGAAATACACCTCCGGGAATATTGTAGCTCAGTAATCACCGTAGCGCATCCTGTAACTGTATACTGCTGTAGAGTGATAAAGTAGCTAGGTAGATGGTCTAACCCCAGACATGGCAACTGTGTTTGTGTGCCTGTCTGTCTCTGTCTGTATAGAGAACAATGCATTTTAGTGTAGCCACACAAACTGCAATTTCTATACTCGACTTTGGCAAGCCTGCTGATATCACCCACCTAAGAATCCACCTCTGGGAAGGTAGTAGCCCAGTAATCACCGTAGCACGTCCTGTGACTGCATATTGCTGGAATGTGATTTACAACTGTAGCAGGGTTCCAACCCCACCCCTGGCAGTTCTGGATGTTTTGTGTGTATCCATGTCTGTATACGGAGCAATGCATTATAGGCTAGTCACATGCAGTACATTTCACATGGCTCACTTTGGCAATCCAGCATATGTCATTCTTTGTGAAATACAGCTTTGGGGAAAGAGTTCCTTAGTAAGCCCTGTGATGCGTCCTATAACAGCTCCATGCTGTAGTGTGGTATAGACCTCTTTCAGGGGTTCTATGCCCACACATGTCAGTTGTGGATGTTTTATGTGTGTCTCACTATCTGTGCAGGGAGCAATGCATTTTAGGATAGTCACCAGCAGTACATTTCAAATGGCCTACTTTGGCAATCCTGCTGATGTCATTCATTGTGGAATACACCCTTGGGGAAGGAGTACATCAGTAATGTGCATCGCGTGCACTATAACTGCATAGTGCTGAGGTGTAATAAACTAGTTAGGTAGGGGTTCTACTCCAAGACATGATGTGTGTGTGTGTGTGTGTGTGTGTGTGTGTGTGTGTGTGTGTGTGTGTGTGTGTGTGTGTGTGTCTGTGTGTGTGTGTGTGTGTGTGTTCATATCCTGTGTAGAGGTGGGTGTGAGCATGTGACACCTGTGGCCAATGTGGAGCAGGACTTGCATAAGTCTTATATGGCAGCCCTACTATATAGCACAATGTCCACCTTATAGGGATAACAGATGTGAAATAGCTGAGAGGCTGGGGTGCAAAGCCATACCCATGCATGTGACATCAAGGCCAGGCAATCACATTTAGCAACCCCAGTATTACCCAGAGCACACTCTCAACACGTCTCATATGCACACACATGCCTAGGCAACAGCCAATATGTGGGTAATGCACTGCATATTGGCCACTGATAGTAACCATGGAGTGATAGCAGTGGGCTACAGACGGCGTGTTCCCTGTCCATCTGTCCAATATGCACATACATGCTGACAGTGCACCTCCCACATATTCCCCAGTGGACACCCGCACCACCTGTGGTGCCATCACATGTGTCCCACAACAGACATATCATGCCTGACAGCATTCCATCAATGTAGGTGCAGGTAAACATGCTGCCCATTACCAGTCCCTGCCACAGAGGACAAGGCTGGCACATATGATGGTAATCTGTTTGCACAACATGGGCCAGACACCCCAGGTAAAGATCCACATGTCACTGTATATGCATGTGGGAGGTGTGGACATCCCAGACACTGTCCATGTCATGGGGTAAGGAACGCATACATGGCAAGCGATGCACAGCACTGGCCAATACAATAGTCACCCAGGTGACTGGATGGGGGATATAATACCCACCTGTGTGGGCATGAGTGGAAACTACAGCCCTGAGACACAATGCAGACCATTGTCATGTGGCCTGATGCCAAGGTATATCCATTGCCTACCCTTGTATAGCCTGCTGCCACAGTCGACTGCCACAGTCGGCCACCACACAACCATGCAGACATGCAACCATGCATGTCAGTACTAGCACCCTGTGTGTTTGTCTGAATGTTTTATGATGCATATGTTCACAGCCACACTCACTACAACTGCCATGTGCATACAGAAGCATGCTGTCAGATGTCAGACACCTCCTCATACCCTTTGACCATACCACCTCCATATGACCCATGTGGTGCATGTGGTACCTGCACGGTGATGTGTTGTGGCAATCCCGCTACTGATGTGCTGTACCCCTGGCCCTGCCAAGTGTGTTGATGTGTGCGTGTCCCTGTGAGAGTGTGGCTGTGTTGATGCTGGCACCTGTTCATGCTGACAGAAATGTGTACATCACCTACCATATAGCTACCGTATCACTGTTGCAGATGTCACGCACCATCACAGATATGTTCTGAGGGCTCCACAACAAGTAATCCCATGTGGCGCATCCAATAACTGCATCAAACTGTGAATGCAGTACATAGTTGTCAGGGGGTTTGACACCCTGTGCTGGTAGGTTTGTGACACAAATAAGCTGCAGTTTTACTCCACCACCCTTCCCTGACATGTCTTTGCTCTATCTGCCTCTCCCACTCCCTCTCTGGTGGATGTGGAGACCTATACCAGCTTTGATTAGGCAGCAGCTTGTGTATTTTAAGTGATTCTCATGATCAGCTGATGGCCTCTGCATGAATTGCAGCCCTCCCCTAGCTGATTTCGTGTGGAACAGCTGTGGTAACATTCCCATAGCCAATTGCATGGAAACACACTCCGATATCTAGGAACATCATGTTGGTGTTGGCCCTTGTCATTCACTGTGAGCAAGAACTAGATCCATTGGTTGGCAACCAGCATCTGCGATGGATTGGAGATTTACCTTCAACAACATACACTGTGGAAACAGGGCAACACACAGGAGGGGGGTGTGCCTGACCCGCCTACAGACTGTAAGTGCTGCTATACTGCATGTGGCATACTGTTGGTTTAACAGTGTGTGTGTGGATATGTCTTTCCTACGTCTCCATACCTTCTATGTCAGTTCCATGTTTATGTGGAATCCCCATCTGCAGGGTCATTTGCAGACAAGGCAGTGTGTTGTGCCATTGATTCCATGTGTTACCTATGGAGCATCTATCTGTGGACTGCAGATGGTAGTGTGAGGATTGCAGTCTGTAGATGATGAAAGCCATGACAGTTACTGGCGTCTTATCCCTCATAGGACATATGTTGCCATAGACCCTGTTACAACAGTAAATGTATGAGGTTATCACAGCAACATGTCAGTAGTGGCCCTGTGTATGTGCTGCCAGCCACAACTCTGCCAACCTGTGTACACATGTCATGCATGACGTGGTGCATATTTGCTGTACACCATAATTAGTGTCATCATATCAGCTAACATGTCAGTGAGATATCAGACCGCCCCACATATTATCTACTGTAGGGGTTATATTTGATTACATAACCTGGACATTCTGTGGATGATTATACAGTCCTATGTGTGTGTGGGCATTAGTGTTACAGACAGCAGGTAGCAATAATGTCTACAGGAGAACCGGCACACTCAGGGCAGCTACATATGTGTAGGAGGTTCAGGAACTACAGACAGAGTGTGAGTAGAGCTGTGTTATGCTTTGTATAGTACTGGTGTTACAGGGTGTGTGTGTGTGTGTGTGTGTGTGTGTGTGTGTGTGTGTGTGTGTGTGTGTGTACATACTACTTTACCTTGGAATGCAGTCTGTCTGCATAGCCCTCAACTGTGGGCCTATCCTCTTGGTGGCCAGAGGTGTGCCTAACATGTGTTGTCTGTCCACCACACAGGTCCTGTGTCTGATATCCCACTGGCAGTGTGTGTGTGTGTGTGTGTGTGTGTGTGTGTGTGTGTGGAGTGCTATCAATACATGACCTGCATATCAAGCTTTGCACATATGACATGCTGTGGGGGGGGTGTTCTGTAGCGAGCTGTGAGTATATCACACTGGCATTTCTGCCATCAGTCCACATCTGTTGTATCCCCCACACATATGGTGGGGCTGGGGCCATATATGTGTGGGCATTACCTACACAATGCATGTGTGCTGTTATGCACTCCAGAGGCCAGTGTATGTATAGTGGTATACGGGCCTATATTATTGAGTCTGTGGGGGGGCACCATAAATTACCTTGGCTGTTAAATATATGGAGGTATCAGGGGTGAGTTGCCATAAGGTATCTGGATGTAAAGTGCCGTATACTTCACCTATATGTACATCACGTACATATTTTCGGTTACTGCAAGCCTACTGCCACCCACCAGATGGACTGTTCTGTTTGTCAGTGTGAATTTGATGGTGTCAGTTATGACTTGTTATGTCACAGTTACAACCCATGTGGTCACATGACATCCTTACCTCCCACTGCTGTTGTAGAGAGTGTAGATAGCGGCTGCTTAACTATGCACCTGCATTACACACTGTTGATCTTTTAGTATCATGTGGCCCGGTCAGTCCTCACTATTGTACAAATCTAAGGACTTGGCCTGGACAGTGATGGTTATGAACCTTACTTGACTACTGCATTAGTATAACTGTTTCACGGTTGCATTCCTCTGTTTATATGGATATCACTGTCTGAACAGCTATATGACATGGCATGTAGAACTGTCATGGTACACAATGAAAGGTATTCCATTTCTGTAAGCCTGTGTGTGGAGTTTTCCTAATGACCTCTCTGTGGGTATATGTTGCAGGCAACGGTCATCATTTGTATGGGTGGCACATACAGTGTCCGGTTGTTTAGGGGTTAGCTATAGGCATAGTGGCTGTTCCATATTGTGTGCACTGACTACATATGTATCCTACTGTACATATATCTGCGTGTGTATGTGTAGTCACATGTATATCCATATATATATATATATATATATATATATATATATATATATATGTGTGTATATATATATATATATATATATATATATATATATATATATATATATATACGTGTGTGTATGCATATGTACATATGTATGTACGTATTTGCATATATGTGTCTGTGCATCTGTATCCTGGGGATGTTCCTGGCTACCACAGTTTACATTACCTATGGGAGGCAGACTGTACTGCATGATATGTGAACAATATTAGCCTGACATCATACAGGTGGGATGTTGTACTCTTAACTTCCTGTACCCATGTCGTGTCAGGTCCTGGTTACAGGATCTGCAGCACTTTGTAGTGTATTGCGGGGCAGATGCGTTTGGCCATGGGGGGATGTCTACTTGTACATGACGTATAGTGTGTGGGGCCTCTCAACCCCAGTAAAGGTGCATGTGGACATATGTATGTTTGTTAATCTGCCATTACTCTCTACAGATTTATGGCCATATGTACCAATATAGATATATATATCTGCTGACATATATGTAACTGTGTCTGTATATACCTACATAGCTGTATATCTGCATACACATATGCAACGTGCTGTGTATATGTAGACATATAGGTGTAGACACTTATATGTGTCGATGTAGCCATCAGCATGTATATATGTCCATATGTAGTGATATATATATGTATATAGTGTTAAAAAGCTATATATATATATATATATATATATATATATATATATATATATATATATATATATATATATACATACACACATATGTTGTGGCAGTGTAGATAGTAATATAGTTACACACAGATACATCTAGATGATGGTATACATTCTCTGTACAGTTGCATGACTGGACTGGTTGACATGTTTCGGTTATTGCCCTGACTTTCTACAGCTGTAGTTGCCTACTGTTAGACTGCTGTAGCTGTGTTTCAGAGGGTCCTGGGGTCAAGAACTGCATGTGCTGGATATTGCATTGCACAGAATATCTGTTACGGCTGTAGTGGGGGGATCATAGCAGTCATCACCAGGTTCCCCTCATGTGAACCCCCACACCCATCAACTGTGCATAAGGTCAGTTATTCTGTGGTGGGGGTTCCGGTTGTTATTCCTATTTGGTGATGCAATTCACATATCTATCCATATATCTATATGTATATCTATATTAATATCTAAATATATGTGGACATATGTATCCACCCACCTACATACCATTGATGTGATATGATGTATGTGTGAGTCAGACATTTATATGTACCTGTGTATCTCTCTACATATACAGATCTATGACTGTCCATATGTTCATGTATGAGTGGCTCACAATATTGGCCTGCCCCACATTTGTCTGGCCAATTGACGTGGATGATGTCAGGCATGTGGTCAGTCAGGAATGCTGATACATTACAGTTGTAGACATCATGTTGGTCATACTATGTGTATTACAACAGATCATTGTTTAACTAGCAATGTTTTACATGTATATGAGCAATATTTCACTTGTCCAGATATGTACCCCAATTTTGTCATACTGTGTCCACAATGTTTGCAATAAGAGGTTGATTGTTGTGCTATTAGTACAATTCCCCTTATGCTGATTGACTGTGCTGTATGATACAGCTGGGTATATATGGGATGTCTGTATATCCGACATGGTGTAGTGTTAATTCACTATGATTGGGGTATGCAGGATCTTGGGTTTGGGCTGTGCAGTGGCTGTCAATTATGTTGCAGGGTTGAACAACAGCGGTGGGATCCAGAGTGATTAAGGCACTTGTAAGCAGTTGTGAGCATGTTTGTGTGATGGTATGCATCAGCAACTGTAAGTAACAGCCAGTTACACCAGGTTAGCCGCAACATAGCTTACTTTGTGTATGCAGTGATCACGGTCACGCATACACAGACCTCCGGTTACATATGCTTACAGGTAGTTTGCATCAGATTTGCTGAGCCTGGAAATGTAAATACGCATGCTAGTGCTGACATATGCTTACAATAGCTTATTGCTACTTAACCTAACTACTGTTGTATGCATTATGATACTGACACCTCACATGTACATTTCCTGCAGTACTCCTGTTTATATATATATATATATATATATATATATATATATATATATATATATATACGTTATTTCATGGCCGCAGTACTCCAGTTCATGTATATATGTTATTCCGTGGGTTATGCAACATACATATTACCCATAATGTGGTTTACCATGGGAAATGGTATGTCCCAGTACCTTCCCTGTGCCCCCCGCTCCTTTCTTGCTGACATCACAGGCGGTCCTATTAGAACAGGTTCATCCAACCATGGCACGCCTCGGTCCATAATGTTGCACTCATCATTACCTCCCCCCTTTCCCCCTCCACATCAGTCATCCTTCCTACAGGTTCCAGCCTAATCTAACCACACCACTACATATTTCTCACTCTCCAATTCTCGGGAGCCTTCGCATATGTTGTCTCAACCCATGGATCTTCAGGCTTCCCACACATGTAGTCCGCGTACATATGTCACCATATGTGCTTAAATTTTAGGCATGGCATGTTACCCCAAGGACTCTTTTTGGCAGACGTTTGTGGTTGTTCTGCCAGGGACAGACGTGCATTTGTTTAAGAGTAGACTTAGCAGTGTGACACTGTGTTTCCCACTGGTAGTATCCTGACAGTAGTCTGGGAGCCAGTGCTGTGCTACTCTTAGTGGTGCGTATTATTAGATTTGCATGATAATCTCCTTTTGCATTGATTTTCCCTTCACCACTTGTTATATATGTGTCATGTATCCTCGACACATGTGTATGGGCACCATCTGGGGTCCTGAGAACTTCTACACCTTATTACTTTAACACCTCACATGTGGACTTACTGCTGTACTCCAGTTCACATATGTATGTTCTGTAGTCAGTTATGGTACATATGACTGCATAAGGATGCCTTTCACAGGTTCAGTTTGGTTATACTATGGTGGAGACATGTTTACTACTACCCCATTCTTCTGTACGTCTGTCATGGCTTGGTGGCTAGCTACTGGGACTATGGTGTATGAGGTCCTGGGTTCGTGACCTGCATGGCTGTTTATTTTGTTGCCGGGCTGACAAAGGCCCATTGGATACAGAGTAATCAAGGCACTCTAAAGCAGTTGTACAGCCGTACTCCTGCTTACTAGTGTGTACATATGCCTACTATTACCTATTTGTGCTTCCACCTGCTTAGTAGTGCCTTATTCCGTCTGACACAGATACATCACATGTGCATGTTTTGCGGTACTCCAGTCCATATATATCAGCTATTTAGTGGGCTTTGCAAAAATATTGGTTATAACATGCTTTGCCATGTAAAATAGACTGTGCTACAGTGGGACTCAAGCCAGGAATGCCTGCTCATTGGTCAGGTGCTCTACCCACTACACTATTGCTATTCTGCTTCATTTGCATATTTCTAACATATTGTACTACCCATGTTGTCTTCTCCTGGACCCAGGGCTCACCGTACACAGCATCCATCCATTCTCCAGTTGCTAGCCCAGCCATACCACACCTCCACACATTTCCCTCCCTGCATGTGTCGGTACTCCTCCATTATACTGTCTCGACCCAAGCTTCTGCAGGCTCTTCATCCATTTAGTCCATGTACATTTGAGCCTTCCCTTGATCCTCCTCTGATACTGGTGGGAACATCTATGTGACCCACAAGGTTTGGTTTGTCCTGCCAGGGATGGACCTGTTGTTGTGTCATGAGTATACTTTGCTGATCTACACTGTTTCTCCCACTTATAGCATCCTGCCAGGAGTTTGAAAAGCAGTGGTTTGCTCACACACCGGGCCTGCCTCATCTCCCGGTTCAGCGGATCCAGCGACCCAGGTATAGCATTCTATGCATGAAGCATGCCCACATACCCCCACTGTGTGCACCATTTTTAATTCCTCTCTTCGGTATTGTGCAAAACTACTGTTTTCACAGTATGTGTGGACAAGCACTGTTCACTGATACACATAGACTGCTCAGAATACTGTGATTGAGCAATGTGCACATGTTTGCTGGTACTGATCTACATACTTACATACATTTCCTATACTGTTGAATGACTGTGCTGGATGATATGTTTGTGATACCAGCTGAATGTATATCTGCCATGCCTTTGTGGTAACTCACTTAGACTATAGTGTGCAAGGTGGGGGGGGGGGGTTGGAACCTGGGAGTGCTGATTATTTTGTTAATGGGCACAATGAGAACTGTTGGCTACTGAGTGCCTAAGGCACTGTGGAGGAAGTGTAGGTGGGTATGCGCTGTATGCGCAAAGCTCAGCCTTGCTGACCTCCGGTTATGGCGTCTTACACTGAGTTAGCCTCCACATTGCTTGACTAGTATGGGCATTTCTTACCACTGCCAAAACAGCCGTAAGCCTGCTTGCTGCCTCATACCCCCACACTATTTCATGTATTTAGTTCACATTTGTTGTCCAGGACAATCTGACTGGATGCTTCCCCATTGTCAGTGGTGTCCCAGAGAGTGGAGCTCCACAGTAAACCCCAGCTACACATTACACGTACTACTGAGGTGTACACATTCATAGAGAGCAACAGACTTACCATAGCTACGTACCACATTCTTCATGCTTAGTTCACATTAACATTTTGGTATTATACATGCTTAGGCCAGGTTTACATGTCAGGTATGACTGTTGACAAAGGTCAGTTTAAGGTGAAGTTAGATTCCAGTTTAACAGTTCTGGATAGGTTACACTCAGGTATTCAGGTTAGGTTTGGTTATGCCATAACTGTGTGGTAGAGTAGAAGAGAATAATGAAGGTGTAGGTAGGTAGGTAGAGGGGGGGGCATTGTAACTGTATAGCAGGCCATTGAAATTATTGCCGGGGAAGCAATAGGGAAGGTTTGCACGATGTTGGGATTTGTATGCGAGGCAGGACAGGAGGTGTCGGTTTCACTTGTTGGTGTAGGGTATAGAGTGTTAGTTGGGGGGGGGGCTTTGCCAGGTGGTGAACATGTGCTGATCCAAGTGAGCTTGAGGTGTTCCTTCATGAGTTATTTACATGTGTCATGTGGGACAGCTGAGGTAATACACGTGGGTAGGGGGTTACAGATTCTGCCAATATAGTTGGGGAAGAGGGTGTCACCTACTTGTGACTGTGAACATTAATAGTAATGAAACAGGGATCAAAAGGTAAGTGGTATTAATGGGGCACACAGAGGGGCAGCTAATAGGGGAAATGTCCAGGGATGTGCAGGAAGGCTGACGGGAAGGTCCACAGCTGGTCATTTCTTCTACAGCAACAGCTGTGTATATACACTGTATTTGGAGGTAGGTCTGGACATTCACACCCATGGGAGGGGGTGTTGACAACAATAATAGCTTGTGATGCCAAGTAATTCGGCTTACATGCCTACAGTGGGCTGTTGTGACCATGTGTTCTTTGGTGTTATTTAGTGGGATTTGCAACAACACATCTGGTTATACTGTACTTTGCTGTGTAAAATAGACTGTGCTGCAGTTGGACTCGTATCGGACATGGCTGCTCGTTAGGTGGTGGCTCTGCCCAATGCACACTATTGCTTACATTGCAGGGGCGGTCCGAATAGAACTGCTACAGCCAACACCTGCACTTCTAGGCCCATAATTGCATACCCATAGATCCCCCCCCACACCTCCTCAACAGCACTCATACATACTCTGGGTGCAGGTCGGGTCTAAACACACCACTACACACTGCCCACTCTCCACTTCACGTGACCCATCTCGTACGTTGTCTTGACCCATGGGTCATCAGGCTTTCCCACCCCTGTAACACGTGAAAGAAAACAAAAGCTGGATAAATGCCTGGTATACACCTCAAGCGAAAAAAATGAAAAGACCAATGGTTAGACCACAGCTGAAGATAAAAATGGAATAATCCACGTCAGGAAATAAATCACTTGCAGCTTCACAGTAGTGCCCTTTATAAAACCAAAAGTTGTAACTGAGATGTAGTAGTCAAGGTAGGAAACGGTTCACTTGCAGTTTCACACCACTTTATTAAACAAGAGTAAGCGCTTTAGCGATCTAAGTCAGCTGATCACTTCTTCAGACTCATAAAAACAGTTAAAACATTGGTATTTAAAATATGGTTCAACCAATGAAAACACAAATAGAACTATGACATAGACTAATTAAAATTGCATACATCAGTACATTCATTTGCCTTATATTCTGCATAAGATGAAATAAAATATACATATAACAGACACATTTTATGTACTAATCCATATTACTTAATGTTTTAGTGGTCTGGATTTTAAAAAAAGGTTTCAAGGAAACAGCATTGTTCAGTCCAGGAGACCTATCTGCCTGAAGTAGTAAAATCCATCTTTGTTCGGCTTCCTCTACCTTATTCCTTATATCACCTCCCCTCTTACTTTATTTATTATTTCTAAAACCATGAAATTAAAAATATGTTTACTATCTTCTTCTTCCACATGTTTTGCTAAAGCACTTGTGTCTTTTTTATTTCTTATATCTCTAAGGTGCTCAAGGATACGTTCCTTTAGACACCTATTGGTTTTGCCTATATAAAAGGCATGACAGACAGTGCAGAAGCTGAAATAAACCAAATTTTGTGTTCTGCAGTCAGCATAAAAATCTATATCAATTATAAATCCTAGTGTAGGATGTTTATATGTAGATTTATTATATAAATAGTCACATGCTGTACAATTTCTGCAAGGAAAGGTCCCCTGCCTATCAGATAGGGTCATTATTTCATTGTTTCTGGATTTATAACAGAGTTGCCTTTTTAAGGACCTCTTATTTCCAAAAGAAAAGCTGGGTCTATCTTCTAACAATTCTCTCAAGTCAGGATCCAACAATAAAATATTCCAATTCTTCTCAAAAATATTACAGAACCTTCTGATGTCACTTGAATAAGTTATAGGGAATCTAACTTTAAAATCATGACCTTCCTTGCTTTTAACATCTTCTATAGTATTTGAGAAGAGCGGTTTACATCTCCCATCCCTATTTTCAATGGTATATTTAGAGCTTTCATTTATGTCTTTCTTACTATAACCTCTGTTTAAGAAGTCTTTCTCTAATATAGTCATTGTCTTCACAAAGCCTTCATCTGTATTATGTAAGCGGCTTATTCTCATATATTGTCCTTTCACTGCATTTTTGTGTACAAGTGTTGGATGCATACTAGTCTTATGTAAGATACTATTTCTCCATGTAGATTTTCTATACATCCCTGTTGTAAGTTCGTCTAATGCTGTCTTCTTAACCAAAACATCTAGGAACTCAATAGAGTCCCTGGAATGTTGGCTAGTGAATCTTAAAAATTCAGTGGTGCTATGTAAGTACTCCACCATCTCTTGCAGCTCTTCACTAGTACCATCCCATAACAGGAAGACGTCATCTACAAAACGTATATACCATACAATTTTGCCAGCATATTTATTGCTAGCACTTAATACGTGATCTTTTTCCCATGCAGCCAATGCTAAGTTGGCGTAGCTGTTAGCACAAGCCGTGCCTTTGTACCCAAGATACATCCCACAGTTGAAACTTTCACTAATGTGTGTGAACATGAAATTAGAGAGATGCATGCTAAAAATCTTCCACCTAGATTTTATAACTTGAGTAAATCAGAAACTGAAGCACTGTCAGAACTAAAGGATTCTCACAGCATTGAAATTAGGCCTGCTGACAAGGGGGGCAGTGTAGTAGTAATGGATAAGGTTTTTTATTACAAGAAAATGATGGAACTTTTGAATGATACAGATACTTATGTTGAACTAAATGAGAGACAAGTACAAGGTATAATTGACAGGATATCTGTATATATTTTTGACTTATTGATTACTAATTATGTATCAGAGGAATTGTTTGACTACTTTCAGATAGAACATCCAACTATACCCATTATTTATGGTCTACCTAAAATTCACAAAGACATCACACAGCCCCCTATGAGACCTAATGTATCCAGTAAAGGATGGGCCACAGAAGCCATCTCAATTTATATTGAACAAAATTTACAAATAGTCCTAAAATCATGTGAGACTATACTAAGGGATACAAAGGCATTTCTGCGACTGTTATATAATAAGACCAGGAATATTAATAGAAATTATATGTTTGTGACAATGGATGTCACTTCACTGTTCACAGTGATACTGAATAAATGGGGTATTGAGAAAATACGTGATATTCTGACCTTGAAACAAGTTTTTCAAAGCACTAAGATTAATTTTATATGTGAGTTGCTTGATATTGTCCTAGAAAATAATGTCTTTATATTCAATGACAAGTTTTATCTACAGAAAGTTGGTGTAGCAATGGGCACGGCTTGTGCTAACAGCTACGCCAACTTAGCATTGGCTGCATGGGAAAAAGATCATGTATTAAGTGCTAGCAATAAATATGCTGCCAAAATTGTATGGTATATACGTTTTGTAGATGACGTCTTCCTGTTATGGGATGGTACTAGTGAAGAGTTGCAAGAGATGGTGGAGTACTTACATAGCACCACTGAATTTTTAAGATTCACTAGCCAACATTCCAGGGACTCTGTTGAGTTCCTAGATGTTTTGGTTAAGAAGACAGCGTTAGACGAACTTACAACAGGGATGTATAGAAAATCTACATGGAGAAATAGTATCTTACATAAGACTAGTATGCATCCAACATTTGTACACAAAAATATAGTGAAAGGACAATATATGAGAATAAGCCACTTACATAATACAGATGAAGGCTTTGTGAAGACAATGACTATATTAGAGAAAGACTTCTTAAACAGAGGTTATAGTAAAAAAGACATAAATGAAAGCTCTAAATATACCTTAGAGATATAAGAAATAAAAAAGACACAAGTACTTTAGCAAAACATGTGGAAGAAGAAGATAGGAAACATATTTTTAATTTCATGGTTTTAGAAATAATAAATAAAAGTAAGAGGGGAGGTGATATAAGGAATAAGGTAGAGGAAGCCGAACAAAGATGGATTTTACTACTTCAGGCAGATAGGTCTCCTGGACTGAACAATGCTGTTTCCTTGAAACCTTTTTTAAAATCCAGACCACTAAAACATTAAGTAATATGGATTAGTACATAAAATGTGTCTGTTATATGTATATTTTATTTCATCTTATGCAGAATATAAGGCAAATTAATGTACTGATGTATGCAATTTTAATTAGTCTATGTCATAGTTCTATATGTGTTTTCATTGGTTGAACCATATTTTAAATACCAATGTTTTAACTGTTTTTATGAGTCTGAAGAAGCAATCAGCTGACTTAGATCGCGAAAGCGCTTACTCTTGTTTAATAAAGTGGTGTGAAACTGCAAGTGAACCGTTTCCTACCTTGACTACTACATCTCAGTTACAACTTTTGGTTTTATAAAGGGCACTACTGTGAAGCTGCAAGTGATTTATTTCCTGACGTGGATTATTCCATTTTTATCTTCAGCTGTGGTCTAACCATTGGTCTTTTCATTTTTTTTTCCCACCCCTGTAGTCCGGGTACATACACACCCTGCCTTGATAAGTCATTGCACAGGCTGCTTCCTATTACAAGATAATTTTTGGGGTGTGCCACAAGGGACGCGCCTGTCTCTGTTCCAAGGTTAGATTTAGCGGGTGCACTGTGCCCCCCCCCTTTGGTTGTATCCTGCCTGTGGTTTGGGAAGCAGTGGATAGATTCCATTGTTTCTGGTTTGTTTGGATGTTTCCCCTGTCTGGCTTGGGGGGGGGGGTGATGTTGAGTGTTACATGTTTGTTGATTGGGCCCCTCACCCCCATTGTCATCGCCTGTGAACATATGTAATTCTTAAGTGCTGTATCATATCATAGCTATATATCTGTGTACACACACACGCACACACACACACACACACACACACACACACACACACACACACACACACACACACACACACACACACACACACACACACACACACATATATATATATATATATATATATATATATCACACACACACATATATATATATATATATATATATATATATATATATATATATATATATGTATGTATATATATATATATATATATATATATATATATATATATATATATATATATATATATATTGCTGTATATATATCTAACGACATGTGGCTGTGTGGGTGTCTGCATATGTACATATCTTTATGTAGGTATTTATATATATGTCTGTCTATGTATGTATACATTTGTAATACAGAGAGGGAGTGGTATATATCTATTTAGTTATGGGTATATACATATACACACACACATACCTCTACATATTTAGCTACATATCCTGTAATGTTGACTGGTATAGCTGGATACTGTGTTTCGTGTGCATACCGGCCAGCCTTGTGTGTCACATATGCTTTGCGATTCCTACAACTAAATCCGTTAGTTTACATGGAGTCACACGTGTAATCTGTTGTTAATACCAGGAATACAATTATCCCATGTGGGACAACACAAATATTGGGTATTCAACTTTTGTCTACACCCAGAGTTACATAGGTACCCATGGCTAGGTGCATGGGCTACAGCGTGTGCCAGACCTAGGATACTTGGGTCGGGACAACATACAGGAATGGGTCCTGAGGGGTGAGGGAGTGGAGGGGGGGGGCAATTGGTGGTGGTGTGGTAGCTATGGGCTGGTAACCAGGGTAGGGATGGTGGCTGCATGTGTGCAGTGGGTAGGGGGAAATGGAACTGTGAGTTATGAATGTATGGGTCAGGGATGGCCTAGGTTGGATGGGCCTGTACTGCTCGGCCCGCCTAGTGGGTGGGGGAGAGGGGGATGTGATGTCAACATGTGAAACATAACAGAGGGCTAATTTAAATCACTATTTCAATGAGAAACATACAATACAATGAGCTTGGTAGTGTATTGCAGGGCGGACGTGTTTGTCTGGCTGGGGGGTATGCCAATCCGTATGTGACATATATTGTTTGGGGCCTGTCAAGCCCATTCATGGTGCATGTGGAAATATATGTGTCTGTTAATCTATCATTGCTATCTACAGATGTCTGGCCATATATACCTCTGTGGGTGTATATATTTGCTTACATATTTCTAACTATGTCTGTATATACCTGCGGAGACATATATCTGCATACATATATGTAACTTGCTGTGTATATGTGAACTTATGGATGTTGACATATATATATGTGTAGTTGGCATTTGCATGTATATCTGTTCATATATTTGTATATATATGTATATGTCTCTGGATATATATATATATATATATATATATATATATATATATATATATATATATATATATATATATATATATATATGTTAAAAAAATATGTATTAATATATATGTTTAGTGCTTATTAGAAGCTAAAAGGGTTAACACAGTTCATTCTATTTTATGTACAGCTTTGTTTTGTATGAAACTACAGATGCTTTTTAAACTGCAATATGCTTTCTGAAACTGCAAGATGCTCTCTGACCTAGTATTTGCTAGCACAGCAAAATTCATGTTTATGCCTTTTGGAAATTTACTGAGAAGCAGGTGATTATCTGCTAGGTCAGGAAAATAATGAATAGAACAATAATGTTTTCTATAATGTTATTGAACTTGAACAATCAGCTCTGTTCGTGTTATGAGAACATGCACAGCTGCAGAAAAGATAGATACAGTTGAACAAAGACTGCTTGAAGAAATGAACTATAATCTGTACTTGCTTTGTGGTCGAATTAGCCATAGTACCTTGAATGGTAACATTGCATAGTGAGAAGTTGTATCTGACCGGTGGTCATCAAGGCCACGTTGTTTTTCTTAGGAAGTTTGTTTGTAAACTTGATATGCCAGCAGAAAATCATGGACAAACAGCTGCTATGAAATAATATTGAAAGAACTTGTGATTTATTGCGTCATCTTAGTAGGCAATGTCTTGTAAGAAATGTATAAGAATAGCTTCACTTCCTGATTCTAGTTAGACAAACTCTGTATTAGCGCATTTTTGTCTCCTTGCTGCAAGATTAAAGTGCCTTAACCTGAACCTGCCATGTGTTGATCTTTTTGAAGTTGTTTTTCCTTTGACTATATATATATATATATATATATATATATATATATATATATATATATATATATATATATATATATATATATATATATATATATATATATATATATATATATATATATATATATATATATATATATATATATATATATATATATATATATATATATATATATATATATATATATAAAACTACATCTATAGATATTTTGTATCTGTTTAGATAGTAATATATTTGCACACACACGTCCATCTAGCTGTAGCTATACATTCTCTGTGCTGTTGCATGAATGGGCTGGAGTTATGTTTCTTTCAACATACAATTTATGAATATCTAGCCTGGCTTAGTGGTAAATCATTTTGTGTATGGTGTGCATGGTCCTGGGTTTCAGCCTTGCAGAAGCTGTTTGTTTTGTTGCTGGGCAGAACACCGGCCATTGGATGCGGTGTGTTTAAGGCACTTTAAAGCAGTTGTAAGCAAGTTTGCGTGGAGGTAAGCACTGCTAACTTCCAGTCACAGTGTCTTCCACCCAGTTAGCTTTTCCTTTGCTTAATCTATGTCGGCAGTGCTTAATCCCATGCAAACGCACTTGCACATGCCTGCTAGTGCTTACATATGCTTACTACTGCTTATCTGCGCTTTTGCCTGCTTACTGCTGCCTTATTCATTATGATACTGACTCTTAGGTTCATAGGTTCATAGGTTTATACTAGGCTCTCTGCCCTAAGGCATTTATAAGCCTAGCCCAAAGTTTTGTGGCTTACGCCACCCCTTATATGAAAAAATACTGTACCCATTAGTTTGTTGTGCCTCTGTCCAGCAGTGACACAGAGATGATTCCCGGGGTAAACCTACGATCTCCCATCCACAGGTCAAGATTTCTCTTGAACAGAGCCAGCGAGGTGCTCTGCCTCACATGGACTGGGATTTTATTCCACAGCATAGGCAGTCTCTGAGTGATAAATCTATCCCTCCAGCACGTCCTATTTATATCCGTCTTCACATGTGCATTTCCTGTAATACTCCTGTTCATAAAAATGTGTGTTATTTAGTGGGTTTTGCATTACAAATTTTGCTTATACCTTGCTTTGCCATGTAAAATAGACTGTGCTAAGCTGGGACTCAAATTGTGAATGCCTGCTCATTAGGCAAAAGCTCTGCTCACTACACTATTGCTGACATGCTTCATTTGAATATATCGTTCTTGTTATCCTTTTCAGCCTTTTAGGCTGCTTTCACCATTGGTAAGCATTGGGCACACCCGAGCACCTACTGTTAGCTGTACTCAGAGCTTTAGACACCAATACGGAGGTTTCTTCTTTTGATCTTTATGTCCTGTTGCTGTTGTACATATGGGGGACTGTTGATGTGGATATGTGGACACCTATGAGTGGTATCACACATTTATTTCTACTTTCTGCTGTTCAGCATTGCAGGGACGTGTTTATTCTGAGAGCTCTGCTCTCAGGCATGCCCTCTGCACTCGTACATGCTCTGTGTAAGCCTGGGAGCTCCAGTGGCGCGCCTTCATTACTATGCATAGCACGCTGCCGTCCTACTCCTAAGTGGCCGCTTCCGTGCAGGAATAGACTTGTCCTGCACAGAAGACTAGTAAATCCGGGGGAATAAAAGCATTTTACTCTGCTGAGGAAGAGAAAAAGAATTGTCTACATGGTAGATGGACCAACTACTAAGTGCAAAATCTGGACAATGAGCACAGGTCTCAGTGCAAGGCTCAAAAGGAAACATTAGGTCAAATGGTAAAGTGGAGTGAAGCAGAGGTCACCAATGAATTTCAGAAGAATGCAGAACTTATCATTCACCTACCTAGTAGGTTTTGATCAGATTACTTAAACTATTCCATGTTTTCTGTTTTTTTGGGGTAAAATTAGACTTCCATGAGTGCCAAAATTCATTTCTGAGTCTGAGGAGGTATTTTAATTCACAGGTTAACCACTTTTACTCGTTTAGTGTAGGGTATCCCAGATATTAAGGGAGAGTAGAATAACAAAGTGGTAAGAATCTTAGTAAAGATGTCAGCAGCTTTGTTTGGGTCTATGATGTTGAAAATTTGTGTCAAGTTGTGGGAAGTAAGGCAAATAGTAAGTTTTGTTAAATTAACATTGGCTTTAGACCTAAACAAGATTATTTGGTGTCTGGTCTTGAGATCTGAACAGAGGACAGAAAATTAGATGGGTCAATGATCACTTAATAAAGCGGAGTGTATAACAACATTGGCAATGCAGTTTGGCTTGTTGGTAATGACTTGGTCAATGAGGGGAATGGTTTGAGTTTATAATGTTAGGTATGTTTGTGTGTGTTTCACTATTTGTACTATTTTTTTTTTATTTTGTGAGGTACTTAGTAACTTGAAAACTAATGGGTTTAAGCAAATTATGCTTAAAGTCTCTCAGAATGATTATGTTTTTTTTCTTTTTGTTAGTATTGTGAAAAAAAATACTTGAATAACCTCTTTAACTTTCTCTAGAGAAGAGGTAGGAAGGAGGTATTTGACTGTTGTTTAGATATTAATATTGTTGTACAAGAAAAGTTTTGCTAAGAGCCAGGTAGGCTTAGATTTACTGGAAGACGGGAACTGTATCAGTTTTAGTTTCATATTCAGTTTATATAGGAATGTCACACCTTCTCTACCTTTAGTGTTTCAAGGTCTACAGTCATACCCAAGCAAATGGTGATAGAGGGGTAATGTGGTTTCAGACAAACTTCCATAATTGCTAGTCATCTGAGTTATGTAGACATATAATTGTATTGACTTAATCAGTTCTGTTTGCCATGTTTCGAACATTGATGAGGTAGTAAGAGAGAACACGGTGGCTAGAGCCGCATTCAATGTTAGTCTGAAAGAGAAGTAATAATGGTTTGGTATTTTGATATGGTGTTTGATAGGCAGAATGAATGAGTGCCTAATATTTGAATATGTTGATGTATAAGTTGTGGATATATGATGGAATGATGGAGAGGAATTTGAATAGGTGTAGGAGCATTTTGGAATGCTAAGGCTGCATTATGGGTAGGTGAAATGGGTGCCTGTGTGAGAGACATTGGCAAGGTGAAACATATTAATGAGCACTGGTGGCATATGTGGTGGAGATGTTTGAAGGATGTATGCAGTAAAGTTAGAAATGATAAAAATGGAGAAGAAGTGATGTTGGAAAGGAAGGGACTGAAGGAGAGAAAATAGGGGAGGTAGTATGACTGAGTACTGTGGTAGATGCTGTGCAGTGAAAAGTTGTCTGGAACTTAGCTGGAGAGATGCTTAGGTAATCTACAACAGATATGTTGCCGTCATTTTAAAAAGAGAATGGGAGTCAGTAAAAGTGGGAAGTGTGATGTGGAAACAAATCTGTGGATTTGGGTTGGTATCTGCTGAATAGGGTGGTGGGAGGGGGAGTGAGGTAGATCACACCCCAAGTGCTAGTGGCTGACAATCAGTTTAGACATGTTCAAGCCCACTGGTACATGATTAAACTTTGCTATTCAGGAACTAGAGAGATGTCAGGTAACAGAACTGACATTGATTACTCATTACAGAAAGAATGAGGAAATAAAAAAAGTGTAACTGAAAAGTGAAGAACTGCACACTGTAATACTAGATACTAATCCAGAATACTAAGGCTAGCAGTTGGAAAATGATATCCATACTGTACATCCATTCTTAGACCCAGAGCTGCACTGTTGATTTGGTAAAGGAAGTCTGCATGAAATGGAGGACAAAATTCAAGACTGTAATGTAATTCATTCCCCCGGATTTACTATTACTCTGTGCAGCACTAGCTTGGTCCTGCACGTAGATGGCCGTTTAGGAGCAGGATAGCAGTGCGCCATGCATAGTAATGAGAGGCACTGCCTGAGCTCCTAATCTTACATGAAGCATGTAAGAGTGCAGGGGGCATGTCTGAGACCAGAGCTCTGAAAATGTACATGCCCCCGCAATGAAGAACAGCAGAAAGGGGAAAGAAATGAGCGAGACAGCTCATAGGTGTCCGCATATCCCCACCAACAGTCCCCCTCATGTACAACAGTAAAAGTATACAGAAATAAAATTTAAAAACCTGTGTTTTTTTTTTTTTAAATCCGACTAAAGATAAGCATGGGTGCGTGGATGCGCCCATCGCTTAGCTACGGTTAATGCAGCTTAAATGGCTGGAAAGGATAACAAGGAAGATATATGCAAATGAAGCAGTATAGCAGTACTGTAGTGGGCAGTGCAGGCACTCACAGTTCGAGTCCCACTGCAGCACATTCCATTTTCCATGGCAAAGCACGTTATGACTAATATTTGTGTTGCATAACCCACTAAATAACATATATTTATGAACTGGAGTACTGCAGTAAATGCACATATGAGGTGTCAGTGTCATAATGAATAAAGCACTAGTAAGCAGGTTTAAGCACCAATAAGCAGTAATAAGCATATTTAAGCACTAGTAAGTGTGCTTAAGCCCATTTGTGTGGCGGTAAGCAATGCGCATGCAGGTTAAGAATTCTGAAGCTAACTCTCTGTAAGCATATGTAACCGGAGGTTAGCATTACTTAACCTCGCACCAATCCATACAAACCCTCTTACAAATGCTCAAAAGTGCCTTAATCACTCTGTATCCAATGGCCCTTGTTCTGCCCATCAACAAAATAAACAGCCATGCAGGTCTCGAACCCAGGACCCTATACACCACAGTCATTCACCACCAAGCCATCACAGAAGTACAGAAGAATAAGGCATCAGCAAACAAGTCTTCACTATAGTAAAACCAAACTGAACATGTGAAAGGAATCAGTATACAGATATATGTACCTTAACCCACTACATAACATAAATATGTGAACTGGATTAAAGCAGTAAGCCCAAAAGTCAGGTGTAATTGCAATAGAGTGGTGGAAGTCCCCAATAAAGCACAAGGACCCCATACAGTGTACGTACACATGAAACATGGATACCAGGCATACATATAAGGTGTAATGAATAATAACTCAATGTCACAAAGGAATTATAATTCAAAGTCTAATGTAAGCAACACTAAGCATTGCACAGACCAGCTTAGGTGTAAGCAATGTGTAGGCCAGCTAACTCAATGTGCCCAGTGTTATACCCCTTTAAACAATGCCAACACTAGGTAAGCAGGTTTGCCCACAGCCTAGCCTTTTCAAAACCAGCCAGTCACGGAAAAGTGTGGGAAATAGCCCTACTTAAAGCCAAGAGGTGGCAATGCATCTCATAACTGGTTGTAGCTTCCCCTTCAGGCACAATGGCAGTAAGAAGAGAAGATGTGCACTTTCGGGCACAGCGCTGGTGCATCCAGGAGACCAGAGTCATGGGAGGACTCCTTGTCAAAGACCATGATCAGATGTTGCTGCAGGGCCAGTACCAGGGCTCCAAATATAAGGTGGAGGCCTGGGACCATCTCGCCCATGACCTCACCAGTGCCACTGGCATACCCCGAACTGGTGAGCAGGTCAGGCATCACTATGCCAACCTGAAGCAGTGTAAGGAGGACCTCTTGAACCAGTGGGTCCAAGAGGCTAGAGTGGCAGGGGATGTTCCCGTTGTGTGTAAATATCACCCCACTATGTGTGTAATAATTGCCAGCTCAGGTATATCATGGATAGGTATGGCTAAAGAGTCCTCTTATATCCCCCACAGCTGCAATGGAGTGGCCCACGAATCAGGAGGCCCACATCATTCGCCTGGCAATGTTGCAACATGAGACAGGTCAGTAATACTCATGCATTTACTGTCATAGGAAATAAAACTAAAAGTAGTAGTAAATCAATTACCTGTATAAAACCTGTATTGTTCAAGGCAAGTACTGCATACACTGGAGAATATGGCAGGAAGAGTCTCATATAGTATGTATATAAATAAAAGCATAATAGCCTCACAATAAAGGTCTAACTGCTGGACCGCATATGTATACTCTGGTATCATATGGTAATGTAGATTTGCAATCATGTAATAGTACTGTTGTATTTAGCACTGTTACCCACACAATGCACCATAAATTGAATGTGCAGGAATACTTGTATATGACTGGTGTAATCCCCAGAGGCCATTTAGCACAACTGAGAGACACATAGACAGAAAACAGGGAAAATGCAGACAACAAAGCCCAAATAACACATGCAACTGAGATGTAAACTGTTGTTTTGTTTAGAACACACAGCCATGGTTCAAATCCTGCCAGTCGGAGTAGTCTGCATACAGAATCATACCCCACAACTGTACAGATATGTACAGAATGTCCAGTAAAGTGGCCCATATCTGTTGCCTATCAACCTGTCCCCCTGGGAAATCAGTGGGATGACCCCAGACGTATAGGCAGCAAGCAGGAAATACAACTGATTGACATGCATCTATGAGAACAAAGCTGGCACACCAGCAACACCCCGAAACCTTATGAGACTATGAAGGCACATATGTCCCATTTACACCCCAACTTGTCAAGCTGTGGCCAGAGTGTGTACAATAGCAGAGTGAAATGTATGTGCATAATAGTAATGTGGAATCTGGTACTGTGTGTGGGAACATTCAGGTAGTGCTAACAAACATTTCTCCCACAGGTCTGCCAGATACCAACAATGTGCCCAGAAATACAAGAATAATACCCTGTACTGGTACTGTTTACATTGATATTGTATGGCAGTGCAACTGATGCAGTTGCTCTTAATAATGAGGTATTACACATCACTGTCACCCACACTGTCCTACAAAATATTACTGTCTAGGAGATCTGTATAAGAGTGTTGTAATACAATGTCAGAATGCAAAAGTACAGGGGATTAATAAGACAGAAAGCAGATAGGAGCTATACAGCAATATCTATATAGCAGACACAACTGTGATGGACAGTGTTTTAAGTTGTAGCAGACACAGCCATGGTCTGAATCCTGGGAGTGGATGTAGGCTGCATACAAAATCATACCCCACAACTGTACAGATGAGGTAATAATGTCCTGTATATGGGCATATATCTGCTGCCTGTCCCCCTGTCCCCCTGGTAAGTCTGTGGGATGATCACAAATGTGTAGCCAGCCAACAGGGAATAAAGTGATTGTCAAACATCTATGAGAACAAACCTGTCATTGTAGTAACCCCCGTAACTGTTAGGAGAGTAATATTTCAAGCATGTCCTATCTACATTCCCATGTTGTTAAGCTGTAACCAGAGTGTGTACAGTAACTGAGTGAGATGTATGTGCATAATACTAATGTGTAATCTGGAAGTTTGTGTGGCAACAGTCAGGTAGTGCTAACAAACATTGCTCCCACAGGTACGTCGGATACGAACACTACTGAGAAATAAAGACCATTATAACCTGTACTGGTACTGTTCAGTCTGGTACTGTAGGGGATAGTCAGTGTTGCAGTTTCTCTGAATAATAAAGTATCACTGATCACTGTTACCCACACTGTGCTACATAATATAACTGTGTAGGAAAGCATGTATATGTGTGTGTCAGATCACTAAAGGTGGAAGAGGGCAATATTCTAGATATGTCCCAGCACACCAGCATGTGGTCAACACATGGCCAGAGCCTGCACAGAAAGAGTTGGATAGCTTTGTGAACAACATCAATTCGGAATCTGTGAGTATGTGTAGAGACAGTTAATGCTAGCAAACATTCCCTCCACAGGTATACCAGGTAAGAGGTGTATACTGCAGGTAAAACCAGTTTGTGTATAACGATGACGACAGCCATATCACTGTCCAAACTAAGGCTATAGGGTAGTGTAGTAAGACTTGTAAGGTACAGATAACAACACTGACTAGGAAAGTAATGTGGACTACAGGAATATACTAGTTGTTAATTGACATCTTTCTCCCCACCCCCACCATATCCCAACAATAATCAACATACCCACCACAACTGGTATGTAATGACACCTATGTTTTGATAATGTCCATTTGTTTAATAAATATTTTAATTGTTCCCATGCATGTGCTATATTGAATTATTCCAACATTGCTGGCATGGTGCCATCAATGTACCTGCATGCTGTTCTTATTACCAGTGTGGTACCATGTATGCATGTGTTATTTTTGCTATGCAACTGATCCATATCTGTTGTCTGAGATAATGAGAATATCTATGCATGCTGTTATACCTAACCCTGTAATGTGTTGACTATTACTAACCCATGTATGATGATGAAATCTAAACACTATAGCGCGCTTGGGAAGGCCGGTCCCAGTGGACCCACCTGTCCCACCTCAGCTGGCCGTGGCACCATGCACCTGCATGTCCTGTGCCCAACCCAGGGGCCTCCCTGTCCATTGTCCTGCATCACCTTCAGGTGGAACCACTTCAGGGGATGGGGCTTGCCCCCACCTGGGAGCGGGAGCGGACAGGCACCTGTCACCTGTCACCAGGTTGGGGTCATGGTGTGTAGAGAGATCAGCCAGCAGCTTGGTAATCTTCTACACCAGCTAGAGGGCCACATGTTGCAACTAGAGCATCAGTCTGGCTCTGTGACTCAGCCCCCAGCACAGCCACCATTGGGGCTGTGAAGGCGCAGTGGTGACTGCCCATGGGTGGGGACCTCAGTCCCACTGTTTACACTAGGGGACTCATGGGCTTCCAATTTCCCATCGCCCCTCCCCATTAAGGTGTTTACCCCCCACATGTGTCATATACCGCCCCTGTATGTGTCTTGTGTGTCTTGTCTGTTAACCTACCCAATCTACCTCCCCAAATATACCTACTACCATTCCCCAACATCCCACCCTCACTTGGAAAAAAAAGGCAATCTGTTCCCAAAACAAATCTCACCCCATACATAGCTGTCCATTTTGCACATGTGTCAACTGGACACATGTAATCCATTCTTAATTGGCATCACAACTTATTATTGTTGTCCTCACTCCCTCCCAGGGGTTTGAGTGTCCAAATCTACCTCCAGATTTAGTGTATATGCACAGCTGTTGCTGTAGAAGAAATGGGCAATTATGGACCTTTCCTACACACTTCCTGCACAGCCCTGGCTAGTTTCCCTACTGTCTTTCAAATACAACATATCTATATATGTAGATATACATATGTTGTTCTTCTTTCAGCTTTTCCCGGTTAGGGGTCGCCACAGCGGAACTCCGGTCCGCTAATGATTGGCAGTAGATTTTTTACGGGTGCCGAGGTGCCAGCTTGATGCCCAACCTTCAACGAAGGCATGCCCATTCTACACATGTCTTTCGAATGCCACTCAACCATGGGGAGGACATGCAGTCTCCACACAGAAGGTGCTCCAAATGAGAATCGAATGGGAGAACCTCTTGCTGTGAGGCAACAACGCTACACACACACACACACACACATATATATATATATATATATATATATATATATATATATATATATATAGATATATATATATATATATACACACATATATATATATATATATATGGACATATATACATGCAAATGCCCACATCTATAGATATATATGTCTACATCTATATGTCTAAATATATACAGCAAGTTATATATGTAAGTATATATATATATATATATATATATATATATATATATATATATAGACATACATCTGTAGATAACAATGGGAAAATAACTAAAACATATATGTTCACATGCACTGTTAATGGGGTTGAGAGGCCCCAAACAATATATGTCTTGTACGAATAGGTATACCCTCCACAGCCAAACACGTCCACCCTGCAATACACTACCAAGTATTGCAGATCCCATAACCAGGACCTGACACAACATGGGTACAAGATTTTAACAGTACTTCATCCCACCTGTATGATGTCAGGCTGGTATCGGTAACATATCATGCAGTACAGTTTGGCTCCCATAGGAAATGTACAATGTGGAAGCTATCAACATCCCTAGGATACATTTACAAAGACACATATATGCAGATACAGATATACATATATATATATATATATATATATATATATATATATATATATATATATATATATATATATATATACATATATAAACATATATATAGAAATACATGTGACTACACATACACAAGCAGAGATATGTACAGTAAGATACATATGTAGAAGGTGCACACAATATGGAACAGCCACTATGCCTACAGTTAACACCTTAACAACTGGACACTGTATGAGCCACCCATACAAATCACCTGCAACATATACTTACAGGGAGGTCATAGGATATAACACCGCACACAGGTTTGCATGAACGGAAAACCTTTATTTGTGCACTATTACAGTTGTATATGCCATGTCATATAGCTGTTCAGACACTGACATCCATATAAACAGAGTAATGTAACTGTGAAACAGTTATACTAACACAGTAGTCTGGAAAGGTTTACAAATGTTGCTGTCAAGACCGAGCCCTTCAAATAGTACTATAGTAAAGACAGACTGGGCCACAGGATACCAAACAATCAACAGTAAGTAATGCAGGTGTATAGCTCAGCAGCCTCTATCTACACTCTGTACAAAATCACTAGGAGGTAAAGACCTCAGTTGACACTATGGGATGTAACTGTTACATAACAAGGCATAACTGACACCATCACAAGCACACTGACGAACAGAACAGTCTGTATGGTAGGAGGCAGTGGGCCTGCATTAACCCAATTTATGTAATTAATTTAAATATAGGTGAATTGTATGGTAATGTACATCCAGATACCTTAAGGCAGCTCACTACTGATACCCCCACATGTTGTAACAGCCTAGGTTATTTATGGTGCATTCCCCCCAGGCTCAATAATACAGGGCCATATACCACTGTTACATACACTGGCCTCTGGAGTGCATAAGGGCACACATGTATTATGTAAGTGAAGCCCACACATATATGGCCCCAGCCCTACCATATGTGTGGGGGATACAACAGCAGTGGACTGACGGCAGGAATGCCAGCGTGATATACTCACAGCCCACTACAGACCATCCCATGACAGCATTTCATATGTGCAAAGCTTGGTATGTAGGTGGAGGACAGAGGCTGGAACACAGGTCCATATGTGGAAAACTGTTGCCATACACTAAGCAAGTCACTGGTGTTACAGGATAATCTGCAACATACCCTTAATCAGGGATTTGAGGTTAGAAACATAAATGGATGCAGCCAAGTACTGATAGCACTCAGCACACACATTGCCAGTGAAATATCTGACACAGGACCTGTGTGGTGGACAGACAAAACATGATAGGCACACCTCTGGCCATCAAGAGGATAGGCCCACAGATGAGAGCTATGCAGACAGACTGTTTTCCAAGGTAAACTAGTATCTACACACAGACTCTGTAACACCAGTACTATACAAGGCATAACACAACTCTACTCACACTCTGTCTGTAGTTCTGGAACCTCCTACAGATATGTAGCAGGCCTGAGTGTGCAGGTTCTCCTGTAAGAGCTATTACTACCTGCTGTCTGTAATGCTGTCTGTGCATGGGGATGTCAGGTGTTTATAGCAGGTATATTTGTAGACTATTGCTTCTGTAATAGGGACTGTCTTCACAGACATGGTGTGTGTGGGAGGTCACAGCAGCTTTTAAAATGTGCACCATTGGCTACTGACAGGCATGCTAAGGACATCATAGTACAGTACCGCTGCTAGCATGTAATGCTCCTGTGGACTACAGCAGAGATATTGGCTAATATATGTGGACATTCTGACACACTCTGGACAGCCCAGAGGTGTACACAGAACCCCTTAGTGCAAGACATGTGGACCAAGCCTGACAATGTGGATGCTAACAGCCATGTAGATGGGTATAGCACATAACGACTGGTATACATTTGCCCCCATAGGTTATGCATTCACACACCCCTGTGTGTCCTGACACATAATAACCACTGGTACAGATGTGCCATGGCCACATACTACCCACTTGATATTGGCATACATCTGTACAGCATCTCACTGCTCTGTATGAAATACATGACTTTTAAGGGAGGACCGGCAGCAGTACATCTGGCAAATATCTGGGCATGACATCTCACTGGGTAGTATACTAAGCTGCTAGGCATGTAACAAAGCACTGTGCAGGCTACAGGCAGACTGGCTCAACACTGGCCTACATTTCTTATTGGGGAATGCACATGTACCTGCATATATAGCAGGCTCTACAGACACGTCACAGCACAGAGTACAAGACATCAGTGTGAAAGTGCATAACCACAGCCAATGTGAACACAGCCACAGCCACATATGGTATGCTAGGGATATATTATAGTATATGGACTATTTGTTCAACACCATCCTCATATGTTCCACTCACACACTAACCCTACATATAATGGGCTGCTACACAGTGTGGTCTGATGCCTGTCTGTGGTATGGGACATGTGTATGTATGGCCCTAAAAACATGTAAGCTGATAGGGTAACATACAGTGGCGCAGCATGTAACATCGGATAGGATGGGACCAAGAACAATGACATCTACCACAATCTGTACACAGACCAATGTACATATTATCAATAGGCACACTGTTGACATTCACCTTACTTACACAGAACTCAGTACTGTACACACAACCACAGAATGTCCAGGTGATGTCATCAGATATAACCCCTACTATACATAACTTGTGTAGCAGTCTTATATCTCACTGGCTTGTTATCAGTTATGATGTCACTAATTGTGGTGTACAGCACATATGCACCTCTTACTGCATGACATATGTACAAAGGTTGACAGAGTTGTGGCTGGAGGCACATACACAGGGCCAATATTGACATGTTAATGTGATAACCTCATACATTTACTGTTGTAACAAAGTTTGTTGCAACATATGTCCTATGAGGGATATGAAGTCAATAACTCTCACGGCTGTCACCATCTACAGACTGCAATCCTTACACTACCTTCTGCAGTCCACAGATAGGTGCTCTCTGGGTAACACATGAAACAAAAGGCACCACACACTGCCCAGTCTGCAGATGACCCTACAGATGGTGTTCCCTCATAAACATAGCACTGACATGGCAGGTATTAAAACATGTAGGACAGCCATATCCAAACACACCCTGTTAAACCAACATTACTCCAAATGCAGTATAGCAGCACTTACAGTCTGTAGTCAGGTCAGGCGCATCTCCCTCCTGTGTGTTGCCCTGTGTCCACAGTGGTAAATCCACAATCCATCTGAAATGCTGTTTGCCAAACAACAGAATGAATTCCTGCTCACAGTGAATGAAAAGGCCCAGCACCAACATGATGTTCCTAGATATTGGAGTGTGTTTCCATGCAATTGCCAAAGGGAATGTTTCTAAAGCTGTTCTACATGCAATCAACCACCAGATGGCTCAGCAAGACTCTTTTAATCCAGACATGGCACCTGTCAGGAGGAGTGAGCGCATTAAGAATCAGGGTAATAATACAAATGGTGGTTATGGACATCACAATAATCAAAATCAAATAGATCAGAGTTTCAATGAAGATGAAAACAACCAGGGTTTTTCCAGGGTGAGGGATGGTTCGATCCATGGGTCAAACAACAACAACACCACGTCCAACAACAGGGGGCGGCCACAGAGGAGGAGGAGGGGGAACCAACGAAGGAGATGATTAACTCTGAAGAAAAAGGACCCAATGTTCTCACCAGCCAACAAGGTGACTTCAAGATCTATAACTACACTGTACTAACAGTGGAACAAGAGTTGATTGACTTTTTTTCTAAAGGACTCTCATTTGTTCCTGACAAAAAATGCAATTTGGTTAGTACCATTATAGACCTGAAGTTATATGTCCGTAAATTAAATCTGGCCTTTAGTTTAGGTAATACGCCCTCACTTCTAAATACTTATAAAGTATCAAGTATTTTTAATCCCCCATTACATGGTACTTTAAATACTTTCGAGAAGCTGTGTGAAATTGATTTAAGGTCAATGTTAAACTTTCATGCTTCTTCTAAAATAATGAAAGCAAACATTTCCAAGCATGAGTTGGCTTTCATTTCCCTCCTTAATGAATGTAACATAAGAGTTATGATGCCAGATAAGGGAGGGGGCCTTATTTTTATGGATGAATATCTATATGATAGAAAGATGCTTGAACATTTACAATCTGACACATATTTGAAGTCTAGCCTTAATGAGGTACATTTGGCTTACAAGAAGATCAGGGGAGTATTGGAAGACCTGTTTCTTGAAGGTAGCATAGATTGTGATACTTTACACTATCTAACCATGCCAGCCCCTAGAATTCCTACCTTGTATGGCACACCCAAAATCCACAAAGACTTGGTTAACCCCCCCCCCTTTAGACCAATTGTAGATGGAAGGGGTTCTATCACGTATGCCTGTGCCAAACTAGTTGATGGCATTCTCAAACCCTTATTAAGAAATGAGCCACAAATTTGTAAAGATTCTTGGGGCTTCTTACAACATATAGATAAAATTGAATTTAATGAAAACCTTATTTTCCTTGTGGTAGATATTAAAGACTTGTATACGGTTATCCCTCACCAGTTGGGTATTGAGTGGACGAGAAACTTCATGCTGCGTAAAAAGGCTTCTAATGACCAAATGTACCTAGTGGAAACACTATTAGACCTAGTGTTGTTAAACAACTTTTTGGTGTTTAAAGATCAGTTCTTTCTCCAAAAGACGGGTATTGCCATGGGGTCTCCCTGTGGATGCAGTTTTGCAAACAGTGTACTCGCACATTGGGAACACCAGTTTCTATTTCAAAATGACATGTATCAACAAAATGTCACTTGGTACATTAGGTACCAAGATGATATGTGTTTCTTATGGAAAGGGTCATTAGATTTGATTCCTAATTTTATTAACAGCATTTCAAAAATGACCGACTTCCTACAATTCACCTATTCTATTGGGGTGGAGGAGATCTGTTTCTTAGATGTTAAACTGAGTAAGGACATCCCCAATAGTAAATTTAAATCAGTGATCCACAGAAAGCCAACTCATTCATATTCCTACCTCCACTTCTCTAGTAGCCATCCCTTTCATCAAAAGAGAAGTGTGGTGAAAGGACAATTTGTGAGGGTGGCAAGAATGGTGTCTGATAAACAAGATTTTGTTTGCGAATGTGAAAATCTAAGCTTAAAGTTTGCCATGAGAGGCTATCCAAATTCTCTAATTAAAGAGGTGATGGATGAAGTTCAGATCAAAAGAGATGCAGGCCACTTCAGGCCTCTGCTGGGAGGGGGAACCATGCAGGTAGTACCAAAGATTAAAACAGGAGAACTACCATCTATTAATTTTCTTTTTACGTATTGCATTGATTTCAATTTAATTAGGGGCATTATCTCCAAAAATTGGAAAATTATTTTGGAGGACCAGTCTCTAGTCAAAGTGATAGGACCTCATCCAACATTCACATATAGGAGAAGGGTCAGTTTAAAGAACCTTGTTGAAAAGTCAGTTGTAAAAATCACAAGGTCTAGTATGGGGATGTCAAAATGTGGGATGTGCCCACAGTGTAAATACGTCTTACCAGGCAACAAGGTGAATATTAATGGCAGAAATTATTCCATCAATGACAAATATAACTGTGAAAGTAAAAGTGTAGTGTATGTTGCATTGTGCAGGAGATGTCCTTCATTTTACATTGGTAAAACGGAGAGGTCATTAAAGAAAAGAGTTTATGAACATCTTTATGCTATAGGGAGAAAGGATATGACCAATGCTCTTGCCAGGCACATCTGTGAACATCCTGATCACTCTTTTCTATTTTCTGTCATACAACAGGTAAAAACATGCCTTAGGGGAGGTCCATGGCAACTATGGCTTGAAGAACAGGAAGTTCTATGGCAAATTAGAACACTTGCCCATTTACCCCCAGGGTTGAATGAGTATGCATCTATAAAATGCATCCGCAAATTAAAAGCATTGAAGAGATGAGGTTGTTGTCATGTTTATCATGCATTTATTGTCACAATATTTTCATGATTTTTGAATTGATTGAGAATTAGACAGATCAACTCAATAAACATTTTGTTCCTCTTAACTATAACCATGCTATTAATAATAATAATAGCCACTATTTGTGGTCTATATTTATGAATTTTTATGACGCATGTTAATTTCATTTTCATGTTTATTATTATATTTATTGTTATTGTTGGTTTCATTATTATAATTAACATTTATGGATGAACTTATAAAGTCATCGAGCTTCCTATATATAAAATATAAAATATAAAATGTAGGATTAATCAATTGTATTGAATGGTGACATAACAACAACATATTTACATGCATTATGGAGGGTTGATAGTAGTAGAATTTGAATTAAATTAATTTTATTTCTCTTTATTACTGTTTTTTAGTTTGTTATATTTCATTAATTTTAATATTTGTTAATTCCATAAGAGAACACTGTTTAGTCAATGATATCACTACATAGACAGTTTTAAAATATTCAGTGTGTGGTTAAAGGTATTAGCTTTTTAAATAATTGTGTTGTAGGTAATGAGGTATTTACAACAATTAATTATCTAATTGCTTTTAATTAGTTTGCTCATTGTGTATAAAAAGTGGTGCTGTGGTTTTTTGTATTGTATTTGTCTGAAGAAGGTGGAGGAATATCCTTAACCGAAAGCGCTAACATTAAACAGTCAGTGCTGTAGCTGCTTGGTTCGTTTTTACACTTTTTTGGTTAACTAGAGGAGGACTGCAATTCGTGCAGTGGCCATCAGCTGATCATGAACATCAATTAAAATACACATGCTGCTGCCTACGCAAAGCAGGTGTAGGTTTCCACATCCACCAGAGAGAGAGTGAGAGAGGCAGACAGAGGCAAAGTAAAGTCAGGGAGGGGTGGGAGAGTAAAATGTCTGTGTCACACACCTACCAGCACAGGGTATCAAACCCCTGACGACAATGTTGTGCTATTACATTTCTATACAGTTATTGGATGTGCCACATAGGTTATATGATGAGGAGCCCTCAAAACTTATATGTGATGGTGAATGGCATCTGAAACAGGGATATGGTAGCTATATGGTAGGTGTAGTACACGTACCTGTCTGCATGAACAGGTGCCAGTATCAACACACCCACACTCTCACAGGGATGCACACAGATTGACACACATGGCAGGGCCAGTAATACAACTCATCATTAGTGAAATTGCTCCAACACATTACTGTGCAGGTATCACATGCACCATAGTAGTCATACAGAGGTTATATGGCCAAAGGGTATGTAGAAGTGTCTGACATTGGACAGTATGCTTCAGTATGCCAATGGGGGTTGTAGTGAGTGTGAATGTGATCATAGGCATCATACAACACACACACACACACACGCACACACACGCACACACACGCACACACACGCACACACACACACACACACACACACACACACACACACACACACACACACACACACACCTGTCATGTCTGGGATTAGAACTCCTACCTAACTAGTTTTCACGCCATAGAAATTACTGGAGTACTCCTTCCCCAAAGATGTATTTCACACTGAATGACATCAGCAAGATTGACAAAGTAGGGCATTTGAATTGTAGTGATTGTGGCTAGGCTAAATTGCATTGTTCCCTACACAGACATTGAAACACACACAAAACGCCACAACCAACATGTGTGGGAATAGAACCCCTACCAGAGTTCAATATCATACAACAGCATAATGCTGTTATAGGATGCACCACAGGGATTATTGGAGTATTTAATCCCCAAGGTGTATTTTACAATGAATGACATCAGCAGGATTGCCAAAGTAGGGCATTTGAATTGTAATGAGTGTGGCTAGGCTAAAATGCATTGCTCCCAACACAGACATTGAAACACGCACAAAACTTCCACAACCAACATGTGTAGGAATAGAACCCCTATATTACACTACAGCATGACACTGTTATAGGACACACCACAGGGATTACTTGAGTATGCGTTACCCAAAAGTGCATTTCACAATGAATGACATCAGCAGGCTTGCCAAAGTAGGGCATTTGAAGTGTAGTGAGTGTGGCTAGGCTAAAATGCATTGCTCCCAACACAGACATTGAAACACGCACAAAACTTCCACAACCAACATGTGTAGGAATAGAACCCCTATATTACACTACAGCATGACACTGTTATAGGATACACCACAGGGATTAATGGAGTATGCTTTCCCCAAAGATGCATTTTACAATGAATGACATCAGCAGGCTTGCCAAAGTAGGGCATTTGAATTGTAGTGAGTGTGGCTAGTCTAAAATGCATTGTTCCCTACACAGACATTGAAACACACACAAAACCTCTACAACTGACATGTGCGTGCATAGAACCCCCATCAGAGTTCTACATTACACAACAGCATGACGCTCTTATAGGACATACCAGAGGGATTACTGGAGTACTCTTTCCCAAAGGTGCATTTCACAATGAATGACATCAGCAGGGTTGCCAAAGTAGGACGTTTGAATTGCAGTGAGTGTCGCTAGGCTAAAATGCATTGCTCTTTACACAGACATTGAAACACACACAAAACATCCACAACCAACATGTGTGGGAATAGAATCCCTACCAGAGTTCTATATCACACTACAGCATGATACTGTCATAGGATGCATCACTGGGATTACTGAAGTACTCCTTCCCCAAAGGTGTATTTCACAATGAATGATATTAGCAGGATTGACAAAGTACAGCATTTGAATTGTAGTGAGTGTGGTTAGGCTAAGATGCATTGCTTCCTACACAGACATTGAAACACACAAAACATCCACAACTGACATGTGTGGGAACAGAACCCCTACTATAGCATTATGTGGTTATATGACACACCACAGGTATTACTGGAGTACTCTTTCCCCAAAGCTGTATTTTACAATGAATGACATCAGCAGGATTGACAAAGTAGGGGATTGGAATTGTAGTGAGTGCGGCTAGGCTAAAATAGATTGCTCCCTACACAGACATTGAAACATACACAACACATCCAGGGGAACAGAACCCCTACCAGAGTTCTTTATCACACTACTGCATGACACTATTATAGGACACGCCATGGAGATTATTTGAATACTTCTTCCCCAAAGGTGTATTTCACAATGAATGACATCAGCAGGATTGCCAAATTAGGGCATTTGGAGTGTAATGAGTGCTGCTAGGCTAAAATGCATTGCTCCATACACAGTGGCACACACACAGTTGCCATGTCTGGATTAGAACTCCTACCAGACTAGTTTATCACACTACAACAGTATGCAGTTAGAGGACGCACCACAGAGATTACTGGGCTGTAGCTTTCCGAAAGGTGTATTTCACAGTGTATGACATCAGCAGCCTTGACAAAGTAGGGCATTTGAATAGTAATGAGTGGGACTAGCCTAAAAAAGAATTGCTCTTTACACAGACAGAGACACACACACAGTTGCCATGTTTGGGATTAAAATTCACACCTAACTAGTTTATCACACTACTACAGTATGCAGTTAGAGAACGCACCATGGAGATTATTGGGCTGCATCTCTCCCAAAGGTGTATTTCACAGTGGATGACCGCAGCAGGCTTGTCATAGTAGGGCTATGGGGAGGGCATTGTGTGTGCATGGGCCATAACCCATTCATCTAGAGGTTTACACACCACATGCAGGCACACACAGGGTCATATTTCACAGGTAGATGTAAACAGCTGCTAGATGACTACTTCCTTGTACAGTCATGTTGCACAGCTAGCACTTGCACCACATAGTCTGTAATACTAACAGATACCGGTGGCTAGTATCTACAGTGAATGACATCTGAACCTCATGTGGTTGTGGCCTTTTGGCTGTGTGATGGGTGGGACAGGCCTGGATGGCTCCTTGTCACAGTCACTCTCTTCCACACATCTATGTACATCTACCTTTGACTTATTATAGTGTGTTGTCCTTAGATATATGTCTGTATTCCTATCCACTGTGTGTGCAAAGCATGGGTGGTGCATACTGAGGAGTGTCTGCACTAACATCTGCCACATATGTCTGGTCCACTGGTGTTTGCAGACATGGCCTTCATGTGTTTGTGTGTGAGCATGCCCAGTATGCCCATCTGTATTGAATGTGTGGATTAAGTTCAGTTAGTTTGTACTGCAGTGCACACCTTTGTGTTGTACACCTACGCATACTGTTTCTGCAGGGTATCCGTCAATCATTTGGCAATATGGAAACAAACTGTGCAGGGGATAGTGTGTACTGTAGGTGATTGTGTCTGTGCTGCTTCAGCTGCATGGTACTGCTGTTAGCAGAGGTATTCAGACAGTTACTTTTATACACAGTGATGTTTTCTGTCCTCATGTACTGTCAGGTGGACATTCTTGCTCACAGTGATGTGTTGGGGACAAGGGTGACTGCAGCTGTGTTTGGTATTGTGGGCAGACAAATACGTATTCATGGTAAGTTATGCCATTCTGGAGGGGGAGCTGCAGACACTTGGTGCTGGGTTTGTGTATCCGGTTCAGCACCTTGGTACAGTACTGGCAGAGGATCTCATACTTGTATGCCCATCAGCATGTCATTATGGTCTTATCTTGCTGTGGCAATGCCTCACAGCTGAAAAGATTCACACAGGTCAGCCAGGGGCAGGGGCCATGGGTCACAACATTTACCCTATTGTGGTGTACGGGCAGGTGTGTAGCCACCCATGTATGTGTTTGCAGCCAGGGATAGTGTGTGCACACAGCTTGGTATCGGACCCTGCACATTCCATGCTGCCCATGCTCCCACCCTCCCTCTGTTATTCTAACCTCTTCCTTACATTATGCATACGTTCTCTGATACTTTCCCTAAGGGTATCTCCCCATCACAGGTGCGTGTTAGTTTTGGTCCACAGTTCATGCAGTGGGACATGGTGGACATGTTACTGTGGTTTGTCCACATGGCCTTGCATATGGCTTATGTTTAGTGTGTTATTTTGTTATTTGGGTGTCTGTGACATAACATGCATAATGTGGGGCATTAGGTGTTGCTGCATGCCAAATGTGGCAGGTAGCTGCATTCTGTCTGTCCTACAGTACCAGACTACCATACAGTATATTACCCTGGGGTGAAAGGGTAGGTGTGATAGGTGTTCATGCCATTACCTCCTAACAGTCTTGTTTAGGTGGTGTGGATGCTAGCAGGGTGCTTCCTACCGCTAGGGACACATCTGCATAGGACACCTGCACTGCATGCTGAAGTCTTCCACTATTACCATATACAGGTGGTGTTTTACTGTACCCATTCCCCACAGCAGGGATATGACCAGAGAGGTGCCTGTGGGTGGTGTTTGCAGGAGCTGGGTGCATGTGTGTTATGGACACTACTTGCATCTGACAAACAGATATGCATTGGGCATTCCAGTTATGCTTGTATGTGCAGGTACATCAGCTGTTTCCCAATACATCAGTCCTACCTCCTTTGTGATCTGCGAGTGTTTGGGCAGACAACACCAGTATCCCCTACTACAGGACCAAACAATGTGATGCACACCTATATGTACGTTTCCAAGGGTGTGTCCATTTCACAGTGACACAATATATACTATATGTCTGGGGTACTTTCCCCTGTGTACTGCCTGTATATGTAGACCAACAGCCATGCCATGTCAGTCTTTCAGATGGTGACGCGTATTACCACCATACATTTGCAATGGCTTGTGGCTAGCTTGTATTATACTGATGGGTATTGTGTATGGCACTGCAGTTGTGAGGACTTGTCCCTGTCATCAGTGGTAGTTGGCAATGGCCACCAGGCTTAACTCAACATGCATACATGCCGACCTCTCTCACATGATATGGGACACACACCAACCTAACACACACATACCTGCATATTGTGCAGATGTTACAACCTATCCTGCTACCTTGGCCACCTCTGTGCATCAGTGCTCCACTGGTATTAGACATTTACATACATGTTACTACATTTCTACATAGGGTTGTGAGGGGGCACACCTGACTGTTACGACGTGTGTACATCACAATGGGGGGGCATATCAGACCATTACTACAAAATTAAGTAGGGTTGGGGGGAGCACACCTGACTGTTTCTGCATTCCTACACAGGATAGGTGGGCACACCTGTTTATTTCTACATGTCTACACAGGATTGGGGGGCACACCTGACTGTTACTACATTTCTATGTAGGATGGGGGGCACACCTGACTTTGTCTACATTTCTACAGAGGAATGTGGGGGCACATCTGACTGTTACTACAATTCTATGTAGGATGGGGGGCACACCTGACTACTTCTACATTTCTACATAGGATTTGGGGGGCACACCTGACTGTTACTACATGTCTACACAGGATTGGGGGGCACACCTGACTGTTATTACATTACTATGTAGGTTTGGAGGGTGCACACCTGAAACATTTGCTATAACTGTACTGGTATGTCAGGTACTCCATTTCATTCTGTATTCTAACTTATCATGCTGACTAGAGGCATACCAGTGTACTACAGATCATAGCTTTGATTTACCTACATATTAGTTTCTGACTTCCTACCTTTCAGAACTAACATCCCACTGCTTGACCTGCTGTTGTCTGTCTGTGTAGGCATGTGGGGGATATCCATAGGCATCATTCAGAGGCCATAGCACAGCCTTTGTTTGTGTTTGTCTACACCTGTCCTGCTGGCTGTGACTGTTGTTGGGTATGTGAACCCCCCCTGACTGGCATGTGTGAGTCATTTACCTTGTGGGTGCCCCAGTATTGAGTGTGGTGCTGCAGGGCTGCCTATGTCGGATACACATAGTACACTCCCTACACATGGTTGAGCACAGGTAGTGTCATGTTTGGCATCCCTTTTACTATATGTGAGAGTCAGAGAGAGGTGTTATTCCCTGGGTCCCTCCTGTGTCAGTGTATGTGCTATGTGTTGCCTCTTTGTCAAGGCCAGGTCATACTGGGCATGCCTCGTTCTGCCTACTTGGGCAGGCTCAGGTTGTTCCTCCTCTGAGTCACTCTGAGCCTGTGCAGGCCTTGGCAATGGTGGGGGGCTGTGAGGCCCTGCACCATGGTGTTCCTGCTTCAGCTGTTTCCACAGGATCATATTGTGTGGCATGGCACATACAATGACAATTTGGGTACATGTAGCTGGTGAGTACTGTAAGGCTCCACCAGATGTGTTCAGGCACTGGAACTGTGACTTGAGCATCCCAAACACATGCTCTACTATAATTCTGGTCTGTGCGTGTGCCTTATTATGGAGTTCTTGTTCAGGTGTGTGTGCATTTCTAATGGGTGTCATCAGACATGGTTCCAGTGTGTATCCAGCATCCCCCACTAGGTGACCGTTAGGGATGTCCACATTGGGAAATCTCTGGTACAGCTGCATCAGATGCCAGATGTGGGAATCGTGATAGCTGCCAGGGCAGCCAGCACACACATGCATTATTATGCTCTGGGCATTGCACACAACCTGGCAGTTGATGGAGAGGAAGCCCTTACGATTGATGTAGACCCTACCCTACTCACTGGGTGGTGCTTTGATGCATATGTGCATGCAGACTATAGCACCCACTACCTCAGGTTATTCTGCTATTTGGTGGAACAGTTGCATATTGCTGGCCAACGCCTCACTGGTGTTGGGGAAATATACGTTGTAGTGTTCTGGCCTAGGCTGGTCTGCTGCCTGTGTAATTGGCTGATTCTGATACATTTCACCTGCCAGCTATGCTAGTTCTCCTAGATTACCTTCCTGCTGCTGTTTTCCCTTCCCACTGCATTCCTGTTTAAGCCTGGGGGCATGCCATGCAAACACAGTGCTGAAATGTGCACAGAGCTGCTATTTCCT
>NC_056729.1:238450862-238513362 GCF_019279795.1 Protopterus annectens | reverse complement strand
TGTTACTTGTGTTCAGCTGTTCCCGGAATATGACACAGTCAATGTGTCACCACTATGCCACACCCCTTGTAAGAAAGGACAGCAGACCAGCATCCTGCTGACACATAGACACCAAGAACACAAAAATAATACATTATGGAGACCACAATCAGTCAGTGTTAATAACAGCTATAATGCATCATTGCTGGACAGCTACACACCCTGATGTGTAAGCATTAATCATTCCAGCTGACAACACGTTAAACAGCATTACATTGCTAAACCTTAGTACATTCACCCTGTGCATCAGAACCATATAAGCATGTCCCTGCATTGATGGTATGGATGACAGGGATGTGGCACAGGTATCATCATATGCACAGTGTGTGTTGTGGGTTCACCAGAGGCCTAGGTTGAGCCGTTTGATGGACATCATGTGTGTGGGTTAGGGGGTTCTTTATTAAATGGGCTGTGCAAATGTGGAGTGTGTAGGTATAGAGGTGCCCTAGCTGTGTTAGTGATGTGTGTGTGTATGTATGCACACATTTCTGCCATGTGGCTGCCCTATACAGGAGTTTGTTGGACAGCTGCAAAGTGTACATGGCAGGTTGTACAGTTCACCATGTCCAGCCACAGACATGGGAACTGTGCCTGTCAGGGGTTGCACAGGCACTACCAGGCAGAAGCCCAGATACGGTACTCTCCACTGATGATCACAATTGTCCGCTGGATCTGTGTCCCTGTTGGGACTGGCCAGGACCACATGCATGTAGCCTTCTGTGTTGTTGTATGGACAGCACCCCCTGCAGTGCTGGTGCTGGTACTGCCACTATGGGAGCGGCTGTGAGTTATTGCACATCCACATAGACTTCCACCTGTTGGTGTTGCTGACCTACGTCCATGTGGCCCACGCCGTACTCCCACCACATGCTCAACCACAGACACCACACCATCAAGGATTCCCACCATCTCACCCAACCAGTTATCCGTGACCTCTACAAATTAATGCTGGGCACCTGCAAGATCAAGGATGCAGTCACGTACAGCAGAAAGAGTAGTCCTCTAGACCCTCAGACTATCTCTGGTGTAGTGTTCCATATGTGCATGTACCTTCATGATGGCCCGAAATATGTGTTTGGTGACACCTGCTGTGGAACTTCTGTCAGGGGCATGATGGCCAGCAGCCCTCCTTCAAGCACCCATGTACATCTGCCTGTGTGGTACCTCGCCTCTCATCTGGCTATTGCTGCTGTGTACAGGCACACTTGCCATAGTCACTGCACATTCCTGTCCCATGCCACCACCTGCCAACTGCCCTCATCTATGGCCATTGGTGATGGGGTATGTATGGGCATTGTGACTGTGTGCGGAGATGGGGTGGATAAGAATGGGATGTCAACCAATGGCACAGATTCAGCCCCTGACAACCCTACCTGGCTTCTCTATGCCTATCATCACTGTCAGAGTCTGTATGGGCACTGACATCAGTTTGCCTGTAGGATGGACCCTGACCCACCTTTCCACCTGTTAGAGGCAGACAAGAAATGCAAATTAAGACCTGTACATTATGGTTTACTTCTATACGCACACACGCACACATGCACACACACCCACACACACACACACACACACACACACACACACACACACACACACACTTACTTACAGGTGAGGTGGCACAAAGATATTACGCAGACCTCTCATTACCCAACAGTCAACACGCATGATATATGGGACTCAACAGCATGCACTGCAGCTATATTCAATCCTTGTTACCAACATTATGCATATCTGTGATGCATGAGTTGTGTTAGTAGGTGATGCCCCTTCCCCTGAAACACAATGCACCCATGTACACAGTATTCCTCTGCACCTGTACAGCACAATGGCATGTACTATGCACCATACCTCACAAATGTACATACCATTTCTGAATTTGTATATATGTAGCAGTTATGTTTGCTCTTTTGCTCACAGCCCCTATGTGTTTGTCTGACACATACCTGGGATGATATGAGGACTGATGTCAGTATTAATGCCTGTCCTTTCATTTGCAGATCTCATCATGAGCAGTGCATGTATGTGCAATAAAATCCAGTTACACTGGCAACCTTCAAAGCTTAATGTGGATATGAGGAGTGTACACACCCTTGTTGACATGCCAGCCTCTTCTATAATATGCAATGGGGCCACAATGCTGCATTTGTTAACATTACACACACCTGATATGTGACATATGACCTGTGCAATCCAGTTTAATATCATAAAAATGTGTTAGTCATGCAGATGCTGAATGAGATGCATACAATGTGTGGTTTGAATAAGTGTGCACACCCTTAACACAATGGTTTGTTGAAACACCTGTTAAGTGAATTACATCAGTCACTATTCCTGGAAGGGTATATACTAGCATGGCCCATCTTCACATGCCATTATTTTGACACTCTGCTCTACAAATGTCCCGCAACTCTGCCGGATTGCAAGGTCAGCTCATGTGCACAGCCCTTGGAGGTCACACAGTGGCTTCACTATTGCTGTAGAGTCAGGGTTATGTCTGGCACAATTCATAACATTCACTGTGTTCAGATACAGCCATTCTTAGCAAGCTTTGGATGTATGCTTTGGTTCACTGTTGTATTTCAAGCTGACACCCCTCCCCATCCTCAACCTTATTGCAGATGCTTGACAACTATGGGCCACACGAGTGTTATTTTGTAGTGTTCCAAATTCCAAACACCATGTTTACCAGCCTAGTTCCAGCTAATGAACAGCAAATCTAAAGGTGTCCACTGGCACCAGCAAGCTAAATTTTGGGGATGGCGGCCCTGAGGTGGAGTGAGGTGTTGCTTGTACACCACATGTATCTTTATGAACACTGTCTGTAGGTTTGAACCTTGGTCTCATGATACCATTACACACTGCAACACATACCTTTGTGAGACTTGATGTTATGGTTATGCTACCTGTAGAGAGCCCTGGATGATGTATCATGTGGGTCAACTCTTCTGTCTGATTACTCTAACTCATCGGCCACACTTATGTAGAATCGAAGCAATTGTCGACACACGTACTGCACAAGCAGTACTTGCTAGACATTCCTGCAAGTCCCTCAGTGTTGCTGCACATTTCTGGGCAGCCTCCATGACCAGTTTGCAACATGTTTTGTCATCTGTTTTGGATGGGCATCTGTTTATTTTCTGCATCAATGTTTTCCCGTACTTCATACACACATACATGAATGTCTGCACTGTTTGCCATGGTATATGCAATGGTGAGGTAAGGCTACTTTTCCCACTCCTGTGTGCTACCTTTCGGATATGGGATTCATTTCATCGTTTGTAAGATGTGTGCAAGCCACGGCTGCCTCTGTTGCAGGTGAGTGGGCAAATGTCATGGACATACTTCTTGGGCAGCAGATCATGACTTGGTGTGACATTGAGGCCCTGTACTTGATGGAAGGTGTGCACTCAAGAAGAGTGAATGCTGTCAGTACATCACAAGCTGCTTCCACAATATTTTTGGAATGTGTGCACACATATGCTTCCAATGTTTGTTAAGGTATGTATTCCCCATATTTGTTGTCCTAATATAGGATTCCATATGAAACATTCACTGGTCATGTTAGGATCACATTACAGGTTGTAAAAGGTGTGGAATGTGGTATTGTGGTTTGGCGTTGTTTATATCAGGAACAGCTGCCATTGTAATAGTGGTGTGTTCACTGTTGTAGCCACTGTGTAAGGGTAATGTTTCAGACATGTCCCTACTGTAGGCCATTTGTCCCACCATTATGTTCATCTCTGTCCACACATCTTGCACTGACAGGTTGTTTGGTATACTGCTGGATTCTTACATACACTTCAGATATGCCACCATGTTGACCACTGTGATGCAGTGCAGTTAACCACAGCAATAACTGAACATGTACAGCATGCATTATGGCTAGGTGTGTTAAATGTGTACATGGCAAATAGCATGGCCATAACATGGCTGGTGTATTGGCAAATCTGAACAAAACAACTCCATACTCACCAGCTACGGGCTGCTGCCCCATTTGTATACCAGAGGGACCTAAATAGTTGTGTGAGAAAATTAATGCTAGTAGTCACACCTGTGACATTGGTAAAAGGTTGGAGTAGCATTTCAGCACATCAACAGTACAAACCCACAATACTAGAGATTATGTACATCTGTTCATTACTACACTGCAGCAACAGGCTATCTTATCTGACATATGCATGTAGATACTTTACAGATGAAAATGGATAAGCAACAGTGGTCTAGTAATGTGTCCTGGGACCTTACTTGCAATGCTCCTCATGCATAGTGTGAGTGGCACCCACCTCCACAATGCTGTCTTCAGCCTGCTGGCTTTGTTGGTAGGCTAGTGCCCCAAGGCTGGTGAGGAGCTCCTCAGCATGTGTCAGTGGGGGCTGGATGGCATGACGCCCACCTGTGGCTAGCTGGTCTCTCCTAACTGCAGTTTTCAACACTGTCTCTCATCCTCTACTGTTATCCAAACTTGCTAGCTTACACCTATCCCCCTCCACACTTGCTTGGTTTAATAGTTAACTATCTGGCAGGGAACAACCTGTCAAATGGCTCTCATCCTCCTCCCCTTTTCTTCCCATCTCTACTGGTGTTCCTCAAGGCTCATTCTTAGGACCCCTTTTGTTTAACATCTTCACCAGTTTATCTTTTCACCTCTTGTAAAGAATCTTCCCTCATTCAATATGCTGATAACTCCACACTTATCTCTATCTCTAATAACATTTCTGAACTACATTCCCTAACCCAATAAGCCCTATTATCCACAGAACAGTGGCTTTCTCACAACCTACTGATCCTAAATCCCAAAAAGACTAAACTCCTACATTTCCTTCCCCCTTCTCATTCTCACCATAAAATCTGCTTTGTTATTAAATTTTCTAATAATACAACTATCCAACCTGATAACCACACAAAACTCCTAGGGGTCATCATCGATGGTGAACTAAAGTTCAACCTACACATACTCCAATGTATAAAAAAAAAACACACCAGAAATTAGGCCTACTATATCGGAACAAACATTTCCTAACTCCTGATGATAGACTTACCCTGGGACAGGCCCTCCCCCTCCCCACCCTCCTACATGTCACCCCAGTACTTATCAATATTCAGGCCACCACACTTAACAAACTCCAACAAACTTACCATAAAATAGCCAGATTCATTAATAACTCCTCATACAGCTCACACCACTGCATTGCATTAAACTTTCTCCAATGGCTTGAACTTCCCCAACTACTGCTACTTTATCAATTTCACATGCTACACTCTATCCTTTATAAACCCTCCTTCTGTCCATCTCCCTCTTCCTTAGTCTCTATCTACACTTCATCCTGAACCCTCCATACTTCTAATCAACAATTACTTGATATCTACCACCCAACAAAGTCTGTAGGCAAACTACTCTATAAACACTCAGTTGCCCATGCCTGGAACAAACTTCCCCTTGACTTACACACACCTCCCACTTTAAAAATGAACTTAAAACTTATTTTCTCAATTCCAGGACCTGCCCTTGCAAAGACCCCACTTAGTCTCCCTCCCGCACACTTGCTCTTATAAGGACCCTACTTAGTCCCCCTACACACCTCTCTCTCAAGAAGTTTCCCATAATGTATTTGCATAATTCCACACAAACAGCAACAATATATGTATATATGTTGTTTTACTTTCAACCTATTGCATTATCTCACTGTAAAATTATATGTTACTTAGTTTTATTTTTTTTCTTTCTCCATACATGGAACTTTAACTTTAATGTATGTACTTAACAATTGTAAATCTTTTTGCTCTGTCTAACTGCTCGCACTTCAATATTGTGTAAAATTATACTTTGTAATAAACATGTACTGCTGGAGCTTTTCTCCTCAGGTCTCCACTGAAAATGGGCCGCAAGCCCAGTTGAACTAACCCGGTTAACAAATGTCAATAAATAAAATAAGTAAATAAATAACTGCAGCAGCACACTGATGGGTGTGATGGATCAGATCTGTGCAGCGATGCTGCACCTGCTCATAACTTCAGTTGTGCAGGCCAACATCATTTACCTTGTGGATGAGCTCATTCCACAGGGCAGTCCTCTCCTGCAGATCCTAGGCCCTGTGGCCGAATAGTATGACATGATGCATGATAAGGTATTGGATGATTTCATCATTTTCCAGGTTTGTGAATGCGGGCAGATGTTCCTGGAACATTGTACCTGGAAGTCATAAACAGGAAAAAAGGTCACAGGACTGCATACGATTGTCCACGTGTACATCAACAGTGTATATTACTTGCAAATAATCCAGACTATACCATAACACTGTAAGCTATCATGGTATTGACATCTTGCATTACAATCCTGGCCCGGACCTGTCCAGTTCCCTCAGTGTTGCACACTTAATGGCATAATCCACTATTCACCATTCATTTCTGTGTAGAGGGATGACAGTGGCCATCTTTCATGTGGATGGTGTGTGGATGGTGGCATGTGTGTTTGACTGCAGTGTGTGATGGAACTGTGAGCACATGCCTGTGTTCATGTAGGATGCAAACTGTGATGTTCTCATTACCCATGGAGACTTGCTGTTGTTGCCACCAGTCAGCATTTTGTCTATGCTCACCATTGATGTGGGCAGGATTGTGGTTTATGTGCATATCCTCCTGTACTAATGCAGTGGACAGGGTGCTACTGTTCCCACCTATCCTGTCTGATGCAGGTTGCCTGTATCCAAGGCATGTGTATATGAGGTGTGATTTACCCCCAGTACAGGTTGACTTGTGTTACTGGCTCTGAGAATGCATACATATCTGGAGACATGGTTGCAACTGGCCTTGGTGATTTAGATATGTCTGATTTCTAGTCATAGTCAGCCTTACAGAAAGTCACCTGTGAACCTACATGCTTGCTCAGATAGAGGTGCACTTGCTTCCAAGTTGGGGTCTGCATGTATGTGTCCCTGTACAGCCACTATAGCAACCTATTATGCACTTTGTGTCTTGGTGCTGTCCACCAAGGGGGATTACTCTATCGTTGGTGGAGGATGGTTGTACAGGTAAGGTGCTGCTGATTCCATATAGCTACAGTGGATATGAAGTATACACACCCCTTGTTACAATGCATGGAACTTGTGCAATTGGAACATGATCCCACAAAAGCACATATCAACACAATCCCCACCTGTGATGTGTCTCAGTTCAATAGGGAACATAACAACCTGTCTGGTCCTGTGGAAACATATGGGAATTAATATTCAGTACAGTAAGCCAGTTGAATGTGTATGCACACCCTTACACTGATATGTTGTGTAAACACCTGCTGAGATGATTACAGCATCCATTTGGCTTGGCTTGTCATATCACATCTTCACTTGACAATGGTTGCTGTCCTTCCATGAAACAACTTTGTTTCTTTTTCAATATAATTGTAGAGGTTATGGGTCATATTTGAGGTGACAAACATTTTGACATGACTTTCTGTGGTCTCATTGGCATACAGCACATACTCCTGGCATTCAAACAGGGGTGTGTACTCTTTGAAATCCAGTGTATATGGGTCTTGATATAGCTGTTAATGGTAGGCATGGACAGTGGGTCATAACACAGTTGTACACTTCTCTGATTACTACGTGATAAGCATGCCTACTGTAGTACTCATATCAATCATGGCAATGCAACAATCAGTAACAGTACGCATTTTATTTTGTTGTATGCAGTGACAGTGATATTACATGTGCAACATGCACATCCTATTTTCTGGACTGATTGTGACCCATGTTATTGCTTCTGTGTCTTTCAGCTGAGCATAGATATGCATACACATGCTCAGGGGATACCTGGTATACATTTGTGTTCTATGTCATTATGGCACACTGTATTTACAGTCTTGCAGCTCAATCATACATCTCAGCCTGTTATACCAGGACGTCTGGTCATTGGTCCACATCACTGGGTGACAAAACAGGGAAGCCAATATTGATAAAGTATTAATATAGCTGCCATAACACAAGTATATGTGTAAGAGGCTACAGATATCTGTCACAAGTGAACATTGTCCAGAAGAAAACTATGCATCTGCCACAGTGCTTTACTATGCTCATTCTCTATATAGGTATACTAGATTTACAATACAAACATGTATAATACTCATATTTACAGGTAACATATGGATATGGGTGACATCCCATTAACTGGCCTAGCAGTGGCACAGACATGACTGTTTGACAGACACTCTAGTGATTGCCATATGTGACCTGTCCTTTCCCAGTGTGTGTCAGGCTCCTCAGCTGTGAGCCAACTTATCCACATTTTAGAGCATCACATGTGTACAAAGCCTAACATTAGGGGGGATATATAGGGACAGATCGTAGATATGCCTATTACCAACCTATGAAGTTTGTAGCATGATACATTTCACATTACCATGACTGTTCTGAAGGTGAGGGAATCTGAAACTCATGTATCTGTCATGACTTCATTACTTCCATCTCCAGCTGTTTGCCAGACTAATACAGATGTTTGGAGGAACAGAACAAACACCTTCTTCTTCTTTCAGCTGCTCCCATTAGGGGTCGCCACAGCAAATCAACTGTTTCCATTTCTTCCTGTCCTCTGCATCTTGCTCTGTCACACCAACCACCTGCATGTCCTCTCTCACCACATCCATAAACCTTATCTTAGGCCTTCCTCTTTTCCTGTTACCTGGCAGCTTCATCCTTAGTATCTTTTTCCCAATATACTCTGCATCCCTCCTCAGCACATGTCCAAACCAACGTAATCTTGCCTCTCTGGATTTGTCTCCAAACCTTCCAACCTGGACTGACCCTCTAATATACTTATTCCTAATCCTGTCTATCCTCGTCACACCCAGTGCAAATCTTAACATCTTCAACTCTGCCACGTCAAGCTCTGACTCCTGCCTTTTTGTCAGTGCCACTGTCTCCAACCCATATCACTACCCTCTTTTAGACCTTCCCTTCCACTCTTACTGGTACTCGTCTGTCACAAATCACTCCTGACACTCTTCTCCACCCACTCCATCCTGCCTGTACTCTCTTCTTCACCTCTCTTCCACACTCACCATTACTCTGAACTGTTGATCCCAAGTACTTAAACTCATTCACCTTCGCCACCTCTACTCCCTGCATCCTCACTATTCCTCTATCCTCCCTCTCATTCACACGCATATATTCTATCTTAGTCCTGCTGACCTTCATTCCTCTTCTCTCTACAGCATATCTCCACCTCTCCAGGGTCTCCTCCACCTGTTCCCTACTCTCACTACAGATCACAATGTCATCTGCAAACATCATAGTCCACGGGGACTCCTGTCTGATCTCGTCTGTCAACCTGTCCATCACCATTGCAAATAAGAAAGGGCTCAGAGCTGATCCTTGATGTAATCTCACCTCCACCTTAAATGCATCTGTCACTCCCACCGCAGACCTCACTGCTGTCACACTACCCTCGTACATATCCTGTACCACTCTTACATACTTCTCTGACACTCCCGACTTCCTCATACAATACCACAACTCCTCTCTAGGCACCTTGTCATATGCTTTCTCTAAATCCACAGAGACGCAATGCAACTCCTTCTGAACTTCTCTGTACTTCTCCATCAACACTCTCAGAGCAAACATTGCATCTGTAGTGCTCTTTCCTGGCATGAAACCATACTGCTGATCACTAATCATCACCTCCCTTCTTAACCTAGCTTCCACTACTCTTTCCCATAACTTCATGCTGTGACTGATCAGTTTAATCCCTCTGCAGTTACTACAGCTCCGCACATCACCCTTATTCTTAAAAATTGGTACCAAAACACTTTTTCTCCATTCCTCAGGCATCCTCTCACTTTCCAAGATTTCATTAAACAATCTAGTTAAAAACTCCTTTGCCATTTCACCTAAACACTTCCATGCTTCCACAGGTATGTCATCGGGACCAACAGCCTTTCCATTCTTCATCCTCTTCATAGCTATCCTTACTTCCTCCTTGCTAATCCACTGCACTTCATGATTCCCTATCTGCACATCATCCAACCTTCTCTCCCTCTCATTCTCTTCATTCATCAACCCCTCAAAGTACTCTTTCCATCTGCTCAACACACTCTCCTTGCCTGTGAGTACGTTTCCCTCATTATCCTTTATCACCCTTACCTGCTGCACATCTTTACTAGCTCAGTTTCTCTGTCTAGCCAATCGGTACAGGTCCTTTACTCCCTCCTTAGTGTCCAACCTTTTATACAACTCTTCATACGCCTTATCCAGAACAGAACAAACACCATGATGGCTAAATCTTGACATTCTTTGAAGATCTGCATAGTTGACAGGTATGGCCCACTGCAGACAGAGCCAGATGCTATGTCCATAGCATTTGTTCAGCAGGACATCATTACAGCAGTACTGATGACATATATAAAGATTTCATAAACATATATCCCATTATTACAGACCAAGTACTACATTCAATTACATGCTTACATGTTTCAAATACATGGTTTATCTTCAGGTTCCTTCTGTGTAGATGTTGTCTTTTTGTTTCTTATTTCTTATTTTGAGGTTTTGTGTGTGTTTTGTTTTGGTCTCTCTCTCTCTCTCTCTCTCCTCTCCACTACTGCTGGGATTTTTGAATAGGTTGAAGCATGGCTTTTGTAGGTGATGCTCATGTTCAGGTTATGGCATCTGCACCAATTGCTGTTCCCCACTTGCTAACTGCATGCAGGCAGCTGTGTAGTTCTTCCAATAGCCAATGTCATAGCAGCCCACTACTATAAATAACTACATCATGTGGGCATTGTCCCTTTACTTTTCCAGTATGGAAGACATCCTTCATGTGTGGGGGAAGCAGTGTTACAGACAGCAGGTAGAATTACCTCTTACAACAGAACTTGCGGACACAGGCCAACTACATGTTTGTATAAGGTTCTAGACCTAGGGACAGTGTGTGAGTATTGCTGGTATATGCAATGAATGCTGCTAGTTTTACAGGGTTTGTGTGTACATGCTAGTTTTGCATGGAATGTGATCTGTCTGCAGAGCTCTCAGCTGTGGGCCTATCCACATGATGGCCAGATGATTGGCTGTTATGTTTTGTCTGTTCCTCACACAGGTCTTGTCCCTGACATATCAGTTGCATTCTCCCTGTTGATTGCTATCCGTACATGGCAACATCCATTTGTGTTTCTGACTTCATATTCCTGAGTAAGGGTATGTTGCAACCATTTCTGTAACACTAGCAACTTTCACAGTATATAACAGCAATATTTCAAATATGGCCCTGTGTTTCAGCCTCTGTCCTCCACTTGTAAACCAGGCTTTGTCCAGATGCAATGCAGTAAGAGGTTGATAGGTATGGTCTATCATTATTTAGTGCTAACATTCCTTCTATCATTCCACTGATGTTGTGGACTCCCACACAAGTTGTGGGTTAGGGTACATATATATATGAGGGCTACAACTGGGAAAAACATGTGTGTCCCTGAACAGCTTGGAGGTCAGTGTATAGAGAACACTGTTATATGCCTTTGCAAGACATTTTATGGGGGGTATTAAATGTTTTTAACCTAGGCTGTTACAACATGTGAGAAATATCAGTAATGAGAAACATAAAGGTATATGGCTGTACATTTTCATACATTTCATCATGGGAGCAGTGGTGGGCTAGAGATTACTGTCTTGCACACAGTTCTGCTTGTCAGTGTGATAGTGGCATTTTAAGTTAAGCATTGTTATGTAATGGATAGATTTACATTGTGACAGTTGATACTTTTCCCCCTAGGGGGTTGAGTACAGAGTGTAATTGGAGGCTGTTGAATTACATCTGTAATTAAATGTTGATTGATTCTTGTCTTCAAGGCAAGTGTGTTTTTTTACTGTTGTACTGCTTGAAGGCTTTAGCCTAGACATCAAAGTATGCTATGATTTGCAGCTTACTGTATCATATGTTTTCTTTGAGAGTTGCATTAATCAGTTGTGTATTTCAAACACCTAAATGCTATAAGAAATGGCATAAATAAATGAAATAGTACACAAAAAACATTTATATGTATGCAAACTGTGTAGTGTAATGTCCATTACATTGTGTGTGGGTATATGTTTCATGCAATAATTCTCATTTGTAGAAAAGTATCAGACACTGGCCATTTGAAAAGGTGATAATTGTAGGAATAATGGCTGTCTGATATTCTGTGCACCCTCTATATATATATATATATATACACTCTTTATATATATATATATATATATATATATATATATATATATATATATATATATATATATATATATATATATATATATATATATATATATATATATATATATGTGTGTGTGTGTGCGTGTGTGTGTGTGTTTATGTATCATTAGAATGTTTAGTGCTTCCACGTCGTACATTCCCTATGGTAGACTGACTGTTATGCATGATATGTTAGAGAAATCATCCCAACATTTTGCAATCTTACAGCTCAGATGGCTTAGTGGTAACTTGTTGTGGCTATGGTGTGCAGGATCCTGGTTTTGAGACTTTCAAGGGCTGATTATTTTGTTGCTGGGCAGAACAATGACTGTTGGATACAGAGTGATTAAGGCACTTTTAAGCAGTTGTAAGCGGGTTTGCACGGGTTTGTGCTGTGGTAAGCAATGATAATTTCTGGTTAAATATGCTTACAGACAGCCTTAAAAGTGCTTAATCTGTGTAGGCATTGCTTAGCACCATGCAAACTGGCTTAATCCCGCTTAGTACTGCTTAAAAGTGCTTACTCCTGCTTACCCCCATGCCAATTTCTTTAAAAGAAAAGAAAAAATGGGTGATAGGAAAGTGGTGAAAAAGGGGCACGCATAGGGAACGACAATAGGAAAAGTAGCTAGGGATGTGCAGGACAGGTGTAGGGAATGTCCATAGCTGTCCATTTATTCTACAGCAACAGCTATGCATATATACTGAATTCGGAGGTATATTTGGAAACTCAAACTCCTGAGAGAGAGGTGAGGACAACAATACTGTATTGTGAAGCCAATTAGACCAGATTACATGTATCCAGTGGACATGTGTGTGACATGGACAGCTATGTATGGGGCAAATTTTTTGGGGGGGGGACAGAGTGCCCTTTTTTTTAAAGTGAGAGTGGGATGTTGGGGAAGGATAGTAGGTATAGTCGGGGAGGTAGGTTGGGTAGGAAGACAGAAAAAACAGACAGGACAGCATACGGGGGCAGTATATGACACATGTGGGGGGTAAATGCCTTGGACGGGGAGGGTGTTTGGAAATCGGAAGTGCATGAGTCCCCAAATGGCAACAGTGGGACTGAGGTCCCCACCCATGGGCAGTCACCACTGCACCTTCAAGGCCCCGAAGGTGGGTGTGCTGGGGGCTGAGCAAGAGGGGCAGGTTGACCCTTTAATTGCACTACGCAGCTCTCAAGCTTATGTAGCAGATCTCCAAACTCCTTTTTGAGCTTGCTACACACCAAACCCTGGACCTGGCTTCAGGTGACAATATCCTGTCCGCGCCCACTCCCGGGGGGGTGGTGAGCCCCATTCCCTGAGGCAGTTCCACCAGAACGTGGTGCAGGACCAGCAGACAAGGAGGTGCCAGGGTGGGTCCCAAATGTGCTGGGGCCCGGTGCCATGGCCAGATGAGGTGGGAGAGGTGGGTCCGCTGGGACCGGCCTTCCCAAATGTGTTATGGTGTTACAGTTTTAGAACATATGTGGGTTAGTAATAGTCAACACAGTCCAGGATTAGTTATAACAGCATGCATAGATATTCTCATTAACCCAAAACAACAGATTTGGAACAGTTGCATAGCAAACAGAACACATGCATATATGGAACCACAGTGGCCATTACAACAGCATGCAGGTTACATTGACAGCAACATGCTACCAATGATAGTAGTTCAACATGGAACATTAATAGAAACATATTTCAATATTTGTTAAACAATCGGACATATGTCCCAACAGTAGGTGTGGTGTAAAACATACCCATTGATTTGAGTGTTGAGATTATTGTTGCAGATATGGTGTGTGTGTGGGGGGTGATGTCAATTAACAACTTGTATATCCTTGCAGTATTCACAACTTTAATGGTCATTGCTCTAATACTCTACAGATATTATTACATTACCCTTTTGGCCTTGGTTTGGGCAGTGGTATGTTTGTACATGGTGTATACTTCTCCTGTCTTATAGCTACATTCTACTTCTCTTACCTGGTAGACCTGTGGAGGGAATGTTTGTTAACACTACCTGACTGTTTCTGCACATATTCCCAGATTTCTATTTATAGTTCTGTACATACCTCTCAACCTCTTAATGCAAAACATTTGTACAAAGCTTGACAAACTGGGGGTACAAATTGGGACATATTTTAAATATTGCTCTTATACACTTTTAGAAAGTTACTAGAGTAACAGGATTTGTTTTAATATACATTTTCTGAAGGATCTGAAGTCCAAAACTCAAATGTATGTCATTATTTAGTGACTACAATCCTGAGATCATCCCAGTGATTTGCCAAGAAAATAGAGGAAGAGGCCAAAGATATGAGGCAAAAATCTGGACATTCTGCACAAATCTGTACAAGTTGAGAGGTATGATTATGAATACAGCTTACTACCACTAACGGGATTCAATCCATGGCTGTGTGTGCTAAAAATATAATAATTTGTGTTTCATCAGAGGGAGCTATTTAGAAAATGCTGCTTTTTTTTCATTGTTTTCTGTCTAGGTCTCTCTTGGTTGTACAATCTGGCCTTGTAATTACAACATTCTTATACAGACTTTCCTAGACATATTTGTTATGTAGCACAGTGTGATAAACAGTTGACACAACAGTACTATTCACATACCAGATCTTTGTGAATGCAGCATGCGAGGCCATACAATATCAGAGTAAACACAACCAGTCCAGGATTTAGAACTTTATTGCCAGGCAGTTACACTTTTATTTAAATATGACCTATATGGGACTATTACTGTCATATTGTCTGGTTTATTCAGTACAGACCATACACATTTTTTATAGTGCCAGGTGACATTTTACTCTTTTATTTTTATTTGTTATGACAAAGCAGGATTATTACTCACCAGCCTCATGACACAGCCTTTGCAACCTGCTGGCATGGGCTTCCTGGTTCACAGCCTGCTCAGCTGCAGCTTAATGAAAATAGAGAAATATGTATGCATACCTATCCATCACATACACAGGCTGGACTTTGGTAAACAATTATTGCTATGAATACTTACACACTGCTGGGACATCTCCCCTGTCTCTTGCTTCTTGGAACCACTGTTGCAAGAGCTCTCTCTTCCTCCATTTCAAGTCGGCATAGTGGTGCCGGACCTGCTCACCAGTCTGAGGGATACCTGTGGCACTGGTGAGATCATGGGCGAGACTTTCTCAGGCTTCCACTTTATATTGCGAGCCCTGGTACTGGTCCTGCAGCAGTCTCATGTCATGTTTTTTTTACCAGGAGTCCTATAATGACCTTGGACTCCAGTATGCCCCAGCGCAGTGCCCGGAAGCACACGCCCTCTCCAACACCTGCCATACTGCCTACAGTGCAGAGCTACAACCAGTTATGAGCTTTATTCCCACCTGCGGGGTTTAAATATGGCCAATTTCCTGCCCTTTGCCATGATTGGATGGTTTTGAAAATGCTGAACTAAGCTAAGCTATGGGCAAACCTGCTTAGCTAAAGTTGGCAGTGCTTAAAGGGGCAGGTTCAGCATTGCTTACCAATGGACAAATCCACTTTTCTGAGCTATCCATTGCTTTGTATTCATATTTACATTATGTTTTATTATACTGGTCTACCACTTGTATGGGATTGATTCATCATTCATTACATAATGTAGATTTATTTACCTTCCCTGACATTCCCCAATGTGCTGTGATTAATTTATTCTTGTGTGACTATACTGTATGGGGCACTTGTGTTTATATGGGGGTGTCACTACTTTATTACACTGACTCCTTACATCTGGGCCTAATACACTACTCTGGTTGAGTAAAATCGGTTACTTCTTACATAACTGCAAAAAATTTTTAATGTTTATGCATACAAAACGGAAATGGTTTTGGTGAGGCTCAAACCATGAATGCCTACATACAAGGCATATACTCTAATCACTACACTATTGCTCAGATGCATGCATTGGATGCCTTTTGCTTTTTAACTTAACGTGCCGTTTCACCTGGGCTAAGCATAGCTAAGCAATGGGCACATCCACGCAGCTATGCTTAAACGTTATTGCATATATAAAAATATATATTTATTTGTTGTGGTTTTTTATTTGTACCCTTCAGAATATCCATGCTAATGCTGAACCTGTTATTCTATTAACTTTATGCTTTGTGGGACGATTGTCCCTTATGGCTTTGTCCACATTCCTTACTCTGATGGGTTGGGAGGTGTGCACTATGTACTTATGCTACATCTGTTATTCTATCAACTTTTGGCTTGGTAGGGATGATTGCCCTTATGGCTTTGTCCAGATTTCTTACCCTGATGGGTTGGGGGTGTTATGAACATTCTCGCTCTTTTTAAATTGCCGAATGACAATTCTGAAGTGCAGGGGCCATGTGTATTGTGAGAGCTCTGCTGTCCGACACACCCCTGCACTCGTACATGGAACTGTGTCCATTTTACAGCATGGCATTGTGCCTTCATACATATGCATGGTGCGCTGCCGTGCTGAACAGGAACGGTCCCTGCCATGCAGGAATAACTGCTTTATCTGGGGGAGGGACTATGTGGAGATTCCAGTCAGAAACACCTCAATAAAGAAACAAACTGGGGAATCAAGGAATGTCCTGTATTTGTATTTACTGGTTATAGTAACGCCTTACTATACTGTTTGAAGCATTTAAAAAAAGGGTTTATATGTGTCAGAATTTTCTAAATGAATTTGCCATATCTTTTGAGAACACTGTTATATTGTTTTGTTTACTTTGTCTAACTTCAGTGGCTACTGATAAAGAAACAGGAATTAAATGAGCCTTGTTTGTATGCGATATAATTATTGCATTTGTTAATAAGTGACTTGCATTCTGATGTGATTTTTCAAACCTTTATTGAAATGAGTGGAGTTGTTATAGAAAATGCAGAAGAAAAACTTTATGCTATTATTACTGGAAACAGTTATGCTAAATTAACTTTTTCAAGTGTTTTCTGCATCAAGTAGAATAATTCTTCGTTACTGTTCAGTTACGACTGCATACATTGCACTTAATTGCAGTCTCATGAGATTATCAGTAGTTTGACTGCACTTAATGAATACAGGCTCATCATTAATTAACTCTGTCAGGAATGATAAAAGTTTATAGTAAGTTCCTATATGCTTTGTATTATGTGTTAGGAGGGGAATATATCTGAAGTGGTACAGATTTATACATATTAATTTATGCTGTGTTTTCAATTCTTTTAACAATACTTTAATAAAAAAATATTGTCTGCTGAATGATAAAATATTGTCCAGATTTCATAAAGTTTGCAGAAGGTATTTGTGGACAGCGTAGCACACTGAAGGAAGTGTACCTGCTGTGGAAGCAATTTCAGAAGACACACTGAAGAGACATGGACCATTTAGTTATTCAGCGCAGGAGAATTATTGATTCCTTGCAGATCCATTTGATTCCAAAACACATCATGTACGCCCAACACAACTTAAATGTGACAAACTGCCACACCAACTCCATTTCTGAAATCCTCAGAGCATGCCAAACTCTGTAGCAATACAAAACAAAAAAAAAACATAAACCTGCAACCTGCATTTGATGAACTGCAATGGGCTGCAGTAATAAAAGCCATGGATGAGGATAAGGCTGTTACGCCCTGGAAGGCAGCCAGCTACACTCAGAGCAAGGCTGCGATTAAACCAGTTGCTAGATCAGGAAATAATTGACAGGAAATGGCTAGAGAGACAACTTGTGCAAGCTGTCTGCAACATACGAATTCTAATAATTAAAAGAATGAAAGCATTAATTATATATGTTTTCCTTGACATGTTTTTACAAGACATATGTGCTGTGGTTTTATAATAGTTTTAACTTTCTTTGTCACAGTGAAGTGGTTGTTTAGATATATAATGATGTGCTAATGAAGAGACAGATGAAACCGATCGGGACAATATGCTTACATCCCATGCTGGATGTCATCAAAGCCACATGATATATACATATATATATATATATATACACATATATATATATATATATATATATATATATATATATATATATATATATCTGCAACGTTACAGATAATAATGACTTTACTTAAGTGTACGGTTCACAGAATCTATGTAACTTGGAGTATAGAAATAGGTTACATAGCCAACATACCTGACAAATGTGAAGAATACAAACAAAACACACACCTGACAACTCCTCCTGGGAAGATGATACTGTTGAAGAGGGATGAACTTTAACTATTACAGTGAAACAATTCAGCATTATTGATCACATCATTGCCACAATTATCCATTTGAACGCTGTTAAAATATACAGAAGGTGTGACATAGATATACCCTTTGTTTGTGCAGTTGATGAGGTTGATGCAGTCTGGCCTAGAATAGCAAGAAGGACACAATATTAGTCGAGGACAGCAACAGGACTAACAGCAATGACATGTATAAAAGATTGTTAATAGCATACCTCTGACAGACTCATACTGTTGAGAGTTTGTGGGTTGTACTGCTGATCCTGCAATGGGAAGAGAATAACAACACAGACTTGTATTTAGCCAAAACAATAACATATACCACACAGTAGCAGGGACTGCAGATATTCACATGACAGATGTGCCTGTAGGCCTGATGGCCATGTGTTGAAAAATAGTGACATTACTGTCATAGGTTCATAGGAGATTACTAGGCTAATGGCTTAAGGGCCTTTACAAGCCTAGCCAATATAACTGATTTTAGCCAATATATGACCCCTATTGGCAAGAGGACGGTATGGATTTGTGTCTGCCCTTTGAGTATCTTACAGATTACCCCTGTACATAAGGGATATAGGCACTACCCTAGTGAATTTATGATTTTTCCTGAGGCTACAGCATATTAACATCACTGTCAACATCTTGGACAGACTTTATCAACATGTCAAAATCATGTGTGTCAGGGGCCATGATACCATGCTGAGACACATCACATCCCATATCATGATCATTAGATGGGCTAATGGAGGATAGAGATATATAATGTAGCATGTGTGCTACACATTGCTGCAAACTATGAACCTGTTGTCATAACATACCTGGTCTGTCAGTACTTATACATGCATGGCTTGGGCCTCCGATGAATGTACCTCTAATGTACAATGTTAGGGAGATATAAATATGACAGTAAACAGCAGTGTCATGACATGAGGCTGATGCAATAACAGATGGTCATCACAGTAACACAGTATGGAGACACTCATGTATCTTTCCTTGGTGTTGTCCAGAAGTAGATGCACTTGTGAATATTAGTGCAGACAGCATTACACATGTTGATTGCACTGTTCTGCCTGTTCTGCAGTTGTTTGACTACAAGTCATTAAATGTACATTCATCATCAGTATCCTGTGTGGATCTGTGTGCACAGCTCAAATCTGCTGCTTTAAATCAAAAATGGCAATACATGAATATGCATGCTAAAGCAATATGCAGTGGTTTTCGCTATACTCAGTCATGTCATTGGAAGAAAGACATACATGTTCAGCCTGGAACTGCAACTTTTATCCCACCCTGGTATGCATAGCTCCTCTCTTGCTGCATGCAGGGAGGCCAGAAATATTGTGATGTTGTTGGGGTGGGTCAATGGAGGTCCAGCACTGGTGGCATCCATCGATCTCTCATATCATCTGCACAGAGAATAATGTCTGAGCAGTGTCATTGACAGTCCTCAAGGGATGTGTTGTGACCTCCAACCTCATTTATCATTTTGGTGAAGTCTGTATAGGTGTTATTTCTCCAAACTGTATTCCCAAAATTGCCAAGGAGTCTCCATCCATGTTGTCAGAGACCATCAAGTATGGCGTCATTTCGCTGTGGGGAGAAATTGTCACCCTAGGATGGTTGGCTATCTGAAAGACAGGGATATGTACATGTTCATATTCTTGTGTGACTCCAGTTATGCAGATGGTTCTGTGGGCAATGTACATCAACATAAACAGCAGGCATTCCTGTGCAATGAAAAAGTCTCTAAAACACTGTCTGAGACAAATACTAACACATCTACTACCCCTTTTTCCCATTTTGCACATGGGGTCAGAGTGTCACTGCAGCAGTGACAATCATCTAGAGTCAAGGTTTATACTACCAGGTGGCTAGCTCTTCTGCAGTAGTTCTTCCATATCAGACTCACTCCTATGGACATTTTAGAGTATCCAGTCTAACTACTGAATGTCTTTGGAATGGGGGAGGAAATCAGAGCACCCAGAAGAAACCACCTTAACACAGGGAGGACATGCAGACTCCACACAGAAGGCACCCTAGCTATGAATCAAACCAGGGAACCTCTTGCTGGGAGGAGACATAGCTATCCACTGCACCACTGTGTTACCTGATGTGACATATACAAAGTAGCAACACTACCTGCATACATAGCAGTTGTAAAATATTAGAACCTATAACATCTAGTAAGTATGTGTGGAATTAGAACTCCTTACACCACATATCTGGTAAATGAAAATCTAAAGACATCAGCATCATGGCACAAGAGGTGTGTATGCATTTTGCATCAAAATACTACACAAATTAACAACTTAAAAACTTACAGAAAGTGTCAGAAAACCTCAGACTCCATAGGCAGGCCACAGACATTGCAGATCCTTTGTTATTGAGCCAGTAGTTATAAGCCTTTTGTTATAAACCATAAATGAAGAAACATCCATAACAGCAAAAGAACATGCTATTAAGACTTGTTACAAACCAAAAACATTAATAAACATCCATAACAGCAAAAGAACATAATATTAAGACTTTAGTTAAGAAACATCAATGAATAAATATCTGTAACATCAAATGTACTAGTACATATAAATAGTGTCATAATTTATAAGGTTCCATAGTTACACAATAGAGTTTAAGGAATTAACAGTAAGAAATATGGATCATCTGTAAATTTGTCTTTATGTACTGCTCACATTTGCAATATAAATCTGTCTATACAACTGCATATGGGAACAAAATCATTTATTGAAAATAGCAACACCTGTATGCCAAAGTCAATCAAACATCAGTCTAGTAATTTACAACAATTTCATTAAAAATGAATTTAAACAGGTAACTTTGAGAACGAGTAACATTAACAGATGTAATATTCACCAAAATGGAAATGCTATAACTTGCTGATGTACCTCTTACTCCAAATAACTGAAAGTAAGAGCACCTAATGTGCACCCATCTTTAAGTACCATTTGCACCATATATAGTTAATGACGTTCATTGCAATTCTATCTTTTGGAATCCCATTTGTGCAGCTCAGTGCAGCTTAACACTCAGGTGTACTATATAAATACCCAATTGAAGTAGATAAATGTTATCACGGCTGGCTCGTGCCCGCTATCGTCAAATGGCATAACATCAGTGGCACTTTCAAATACTGAGTTTAATACATTTACAGATTAGACCATTGTGACCTGCAAATTGAGTGGGATCTCAGTGAGCATTTTTCTGTTTTTGCTTTTATCAGACATTTTCCATTGGATGATTAAGATGGCTACTTTGAGGAGGCTTAGACATGTCCATGCACCCAAATGGATCAAGGATGAGACCTACCAGTTGCTGACCATCTACGCTGGAGTAGTGCATTGGATTAGAGCCAGGTCAAGGAATTATGTAATAATAGGAATCTGGAAGCAGATTATGAGGAAGTATCAAAGATGTATATGGATCTACTGTACTGGAGTTACTGTGATGACTCGCATCAGAGTGATGCAGATAAGTTTCGTCGGAGTGTTGCCAAGGTGCAGAGATAGCCTGTGAATCCCTGCAGTATATGTGACTATCTTATGTATACCTGAGCAATCCTACAAAATTTAGAGATATCTTTGTCCCATATATATGTCTGATAGATAATTTTTATAACCACTAATTAGCTGTTGTGACAATTAGTTCATACGGATAATTAAAGTAGATGTGGTAAATGCTCTACATATAAGTATGCATTAGATTATTCTCATGCTGTTAATGTATTTAATAATGTTTATAATATACATACATATATATATATATATATATATATATATATATATATATATATATATAAATATGAACTTTGTAGATGTATATATATTTTACAACAAATAGCATCATTTCATACATCCCCTGTCCTCATGCATCACTGATGCCTAAAACATCCAGGCTGCTGAAGACTGAACATTTTGTAGTTGCCCATTACGGTACCACAATATCACCTGCTGTAGCAGTATGTGTCTGAACAAAAGCTCACACAGAACTTCTTTAATTTATTCTTCCTAATAAATTAAACATTATTAATACAGTCCTGTTTATTTAAGCCAAAAGGAATGCCTGTCCAACTGCTTACACATGTTTTCAGGTATATGTTGGTAACTGTTATTTCTTTAGAATAAAATGTCCAGTAAGTGTTAGATGTTTCATATTTATCCATTCTCCACAAGGATTTGAATAATCAAAAGTATTACTTATTTGTTTAACATAAGCACCTGATGTCTGTTAGCTTATCCGTAAGGAAAATCACCAACGTCTACATTTTGGCCTTCTGTGGGGTCCAATCCACACATCGAAAACATGTCTTAAACTGCTATCTTGGTTTACTTCATCCATTGTTGTTCTTTAGAGAAGTGTATTCCACTTACTAATATTAACATTTATTTTGTGCATGTTAACTGATAACTAGGTTATTTGTTGAATTTCTATGAATATGCCCATAATTCAAAAAGCTCTGTTAACATCAGCGCTTTAACTGTAGGGTTAGTAAAAGAGTACCTGTTGGTTAAAAAAAATGTGTGTTGCCTGTTAGCTTGACCTGTAAGGAATTCAGCTAGAATATCTGTATTTTGGCATGCTGTGGGTTCCAATCCACACAAGAGAAACATCTTAAATTGTTATGTGAGAGGAATATTCCATTTATTGATATTAATGTTTATTTTATGCACGGTTATCAATAACTCATTGAATTTCTAATAATATATTTGTAATCTGTAATGCTCTGCAAATATCATCCGTGTAAGTGCAGGGATAGTAAAGCTTGTTACAGACTGTTATACGTCTGACAAATGTTTTTTGCAAAATGTTGCTTTTAAAATTAATATCAGGTTCTGTTTTACCATTAATTATTACATTCATTTCAAGAACAGTATCATCCTTATCTTTTGAGGGAGTGAGATGGGCAGACTTACTATTGAAATGCAGAACAGGGAAGATGTATGTATTTGCTTTGTGATGGGCAGGCACTTTGCCAAGAAATAACTTCGCCCTCGCACATACCTTTGTGTGTCCTTCATGTACAGCAACTTGTATGGTTTTGTTAAAAGCTTTAGGATACGTGACACTGTCCTACTATTTGAATAATGCATGTTTTCCATTACTGTTAATGTTTCTGATCAAAGTACTGACATTAATTAATTTTTGGTAACCCTTTATCTACATGTCCATAACTTGTTCATTCTTTGAAATCCTTAGCCTGGAACCATATTAGTAGACCACCCCCATCCAGGTGATGTCATAACTCCAAGTCTCTTCACTGATTTCACAATGCACACCTTCAACCTGTAGGGATTATCTAGGTCAAGAGTTGCCAAGTGTAGAGTTTGGATGTATATTGCAGTTGCAGGTCGGAATCTCATATTTTTAAGTCTGTGTTCAAAGACATTAAAACTGTATGTAACCTTGAAAAAAATGTGAGTGCTGATTCTCTAATGTTCTTCAGAAGTACATTGTCTAAAAACTGTTCTAAGGAATATGTATAAGTTCATCGACATTTACTAGGCTAATGCATCCTTAATCTCTGATAAGTTCTGGTATTCTTTATAAGTATAAGCAGAGTCTTGGAAGATTAAACATTTTCAAGCAGGAGGATGTGAGATGAACTATTTACAGGCTGCCTGTGTCCATTACAGTCATGCCAAACCAGAGATGAAATTCCTGTTCCTCATCTAATTGTTCAAGTTACCCTTTGAATTGGGTTAAGGAGGAACTCTGCTTCACATTGATGGGGAGCATGTTCCAGAGAGGAGGTAGTCTCTGCACTACATAGCTGTCTCTCCAGCAGGTCTTTTTATATTACTGCCAAAGTTTAAGTCTTTAGAACAGGTAATTCTGGTGCTGTTTCTTTTTCAGATATGCAGGAGTTCCATTAGAATGGGGTCTGATAATGCATTGTATGCCAGGCATAGATATTCCCTCAACAGCCTGTATGAAACAGAATACAGGGATAGGGCCATGAGGTGGTCTGTATAGGACATGTTACTTACATGCCCTGCATTCTTTTAGTGAGAAACCGCTGTGGATGTTCCAGTTGTTGGATATGCATGGTTAGGTACTTACCAAAGGGGGCATTGTACTCAATGATAGGTCTGATGAATGCTGAATACAGTGGAGCAATGACTTCCTTAAACCTAGATGTTATACCATTGTTTATAAGTTGCACAACATAAAAATGATTTCCTCATTACTGTAGACACATGATGGTCAAAGGCTAGATCACTGTCTATGTGTGTCCCCAAGTCCCTGACTACTGGGTCAACCCTTACAGGTGTGCTGGCAATATGATAGTTACCAGGGGTGGATGACTTCCTGAAGGATACTATTATGCATTTCTTGGCATTTAGTTTTAGTCCATGGACCTGACACAAGTTGTTTGTCTGTTTAAGCCCTTCCTGAAGAAAATTTGTGTCAGTGGGGATTCAATGACAGCTCCTAATTTGTGATCATCTGCAAATTTAGTCCGCTTGAGCCCATTGACATTGGCCTTTACTTCAGGCAAGTAAATGCCAAAAAAGAGCGATCCCAGAACTGATTCCTGAGGGACTACACTTGTGACTGGCCTCTTTGTAGAGGCAGACTCTCCAATTCTAACTTCCTGGATCCTGTCTGTGAGCCAGCTGGCTATCAACTGGGTGACATAAGAGTTTGTACCTAACCTCCTGAGTTTGTTAACAGTGTCCAAGTGGGGTATTGTGTCAAATGCCTTGGCCAGGGCAAAATAGGCTATGTGAACCATTTTGCCCTCATTCATTGATTGATTTGGTGATCTTCTCAAAGAAGTCTACCAGGTTAACTAGGCATGACCTGCCCTCGATGAAACCATACTGGATTTGGTGCAGTGTCTGGAGGTTTCCTATGTCATTATTGATCATTTCCATGATAATTCATTCTTTGACTTTACATATGAGAATAGTGAGAGTTAAAGGGTCTGTAGTATCCAGGGTCTGTAGATGGCCCAACTTTGTGCAGAGGGATGACTATTGCTATTCTCCTTTCATGAGGCATGAAGTCTGTTTGGCGGTAGAGTTAATTAGCAATTCCAGAGGGCCTGATAGTTCATGTTTCATGCTACTTAAAAGGCGTCCTGGGATATTGTCTGGGCCAATTGATGCAGTGTTCTTGGCCTTAGAGAGAGGCATTAAAATCCCTCTTCCCTAGTGGTAGCAGTAGCAAGGGAGTTATATTAGATGGTGCTTCCTGACAGAAGGCTGGGGAGGAGACATGGGTAAAGTTGGACCCAAGTTTGTTGGCCAGTAGTCTCTATATCTTCTGGCTCAATAAAGGTGTCTCCATTAACAATAAGCTCTCCACACAATTGTGTACTGCCTTTCAGGTTGTGGACTTAGCTAAAGAATGCCTTGTGGTTATACCAATGTTATTTGAGGAATCCATCATTCATAGTTGCTCTTTTCTTTGTTCAGGTGATTAAGACAGGACCAAAAATCATGCTAGTGCATTGAGTGGAAAAACAGGCTTAAGGACAAGCAGAAGAAGAGAGGTAGGTTGATTCATTTTTTTGTTTCGTGAAATGAAATGCATCTGATCCTTGTTACAGGCCTGCAGTTTTCATATGGGTTCATATTACGTTGTCGAACTTTTAAAAGTCTGAACGCCATATGGTCGAACCCATACGTTCGAACTTTCAAAAGTTTGAAAATGTCAAAAAAAAATAAAAAACAGAAAAAGCCTACATGATGGTTGTAATACAGGGGACAAGCCCCCCTGCACCCCCCACAAGGGGGGGATGCACTCCCCATACCCCCCGCTCTTTAAATATACTGAGATCACACTGGAGTGCAGTAAAGGGAACTCTTCTCTTTCCACACTGAACAGAAATCCCCATTAAAACGTTCAAACTTTTCCAAGTTTGAACATATGGGTTTGACAATATGGCATTCAAAGCTATTACGGTTCGACAACGTAATATCTATCCTTTTCATACTACAGTGTATATCGCCTTGAATGCATGAATTCCCATCATGAATCACTAAGGTAAGTGATATAATCATGCTATAGCTTTGCTTAAAGCTGTGATTTAAATCCAAACATGTTGACATCTCATGTAGCATTAAACCATTTTTATCAGCACACAGTTTTTGAAATTAATTCTGCAACCTAAATAACAGTTGGGCTTTTATATCTGTCACATATTTGAGGTTAATGGTCTGTATAAAAGTTTTAGTGTTTTCCCTTCTGTTTATAATTGCATGGTTTGTTATACTTGTATGTATTGCTGTGTTTATCAGTGGTTGATTTGTTGTGTCAGTGGTTGCACTGTCATTTGCAGACTGTGTAGCATTCTCTTCATTTCACCATTGATATTGCATCTGTTTTCTACACCTTGGGTGCATACTTGAATTCCAGGTTTACTGATACTTGTGCAAACAGTTCATAAGCAGCAAGCCCTTCAGTTCAACATTGGTACTGCATCTGCCTGCAACATCTTGAGTGGTTTTGTTACAACACACTTGTGTTCTAGGTTTGGTGACACTTATGCAGATAAACATTTCTACGCAGCAGTTTATAAACAGCAAGCATCATCAGGATGCTTGCATTTTTCAGACTTCCGATTGGTAATAATTGTAGGTTGGTAATGCATTCAGTTGTACACTTGCAATACTCTTATTGCAACATATATTATATTCTTATATGCCACAGAATGTGGTGATTGAACATATAAAATATTTGTTACTGTTGTATTCATTATATTGAAGTGTGTTTAGCCAATTATCATGCTGCCTGACTCAGATGTTTGTCATATGGCGTGCCTAGTTTCCACAATATTGTCATCTCACTTTCTCTTCATTTTAACAATGATACTTGGTGGCTGTTCATCTGAATCATGACATGGCGGCACTACAGTTTATAGACTAATTTATTTTATTTATTTATTTTACATTTGTTGATTGGGCTAATCCAACTGGATATATGTCCATTTTCAGTAGAGGCCCGGGGAGAAAAGCTCCAATGGATTATTACAAGTTTATACAGCAATAGGCAATACAAGATTAAAATTTAAAAACAAAGTTAGACAATATATGTAATGTATAACTATGATAGGAGCAAAACAAAAGAGAAATAATAAAATGCCATAAAACAAAGAAATAATTTTTTTTTTTTTTTTACGATGGTCGTACAGTATATATGAGTTAACATTTCTCTACATAGATATTATGTAAAGGAAAGTTATAAAGGGTATAGGGAGAAGAGAATGAAGGTATTAAGGTATAAGAAAAGAGAGAGGAAGAGGGAAAGTTAATCTGCGTTGGTACAGGGGCAAAGCCATTGATTATTGAGATGCATCTTCAGTTGTCTTTTAAAAAGTGAAAGTGTGGACAAAGATGTGATATCAGAGGGTAGTCTGTTGCACATTTTTCCAACGGAGTTGGCAAAGAGGCAGTCCCCTGCAGAGTTATTAGGTTTGGGAGTATAAATCAGTAGTTTGTTTGAGGAGCATAGGTGTTTCATGTTATTGTAAGGTGTAATAAGGTTAGAGAGTATTGGTATTTTAGTTGGTTGGTATAGAAGTCTGTGAGCTATTAAGAGCTTTTGAAGTATTAATTTGTTGGGAAATTCAAGCCAACCTAGTTGTCTTAGGTTCAGGCAGTGGTGAGTTCTAAACTGGGATCCTGTTGCGAATCTAGCAATATTATAATAAGATGTAGCAAGTTTTTTTAAGGTTGCTTTTGGAGAGATTAGTATAAATGGGGGAAGCATATAGAAGAGTAGAGATAAGGTTAGATCTGGCTAAGGTGGTTCTTGTTTCATGTGTAAGGAAGGGTTTAAGTCTGTAAAGGGATCCAATGTTTTTGTTAACTACTTTTATTGTGTTGTTGATGTCAGAGCCAAAGCTTAGATTATTGTCAACAATTATTCCTAGTAATTTTACAGTTGAGTCAGGAGAAATGAGAGCGCAATCAGTGGATGTGAGAGTGAAATTAAGTGGGGTAGATTTATGGGTAGGTGAGAACAGTAACAGTTTGGTTTTCTTGGGGTTGAGGAGAAGGCAATGATCAGAGAACCATTGTTCAACAGTAGAAAAGGCTTTTTGGGTAAGAGTCTGGAGTTCATTTTGAGAGGTGGCACTGCATATCATAGTAGAATCATCTGCATATTGTATGCAGGTGGTGTTAGGGATGGCTGATTGGAGGTCATTAATAAAGATCAAAAATAAAAGGGGGCCTAGGATAGAGCCTTGAGGTACACCTAAAGAGATAGGAAGAAGATTAGATAGTGAATTTTTACAGAGTACTGCCTGCTGTCGGTTTTCAAGGTAAGATGTAAACCAAGTTAAAGAAGGGGTATCAAGTGAAAGAGATTTTAGTACGTGCAGGAGAAGTTTATGATTAACCATGTCGAAAGATTTAGATAAGTCAATGAAGACTGAAGATGATAGATAATTATTGTTGTGGTTGTAGTTGATGGTATTGGTAAAGGAGAGTAAAGCAGTGGTAGCACTGTGGGAAGGTCTGAATCCATGCTGGCAGTTAGCAAGTAGATTGTTTTGGAGAAGGTGGTTAAGAAATTGTTTGTGGATACAATTTTCCATGATTTTAGCTAGAGGTGATAGAAGTGCTATGGGGCGATAGTTTGAGAAGTCATTACAGTTCCCCCCTTTGTGTAGTGGGATAATGTGAGATATCTTCCAGATAGAAGGGAAAATGCCTTCATTAATAGATCTATTTATCAGAATAGAAATGGGGTACGCAATGGCTTTGGCTCCAATTTGCAAGAATTCTGCAGGAAGTTTGTCTGCAGAGGGGGTGGTAGGTTTTAGTTTTTGGAGCAGTGATGAGACAAAGGTGGCAGATACAGGTTGTAAGTGAAGAGAAGGAGGAGTACTTCCAGCAGATAAGAGTAGTTTAGAGGTGTCAGGGGATAGGTGACTAGCTAGAGTTTTGATAGTATTAGTGAAGAAAGAATTAAAGTCATTGGCTATTTGTGTGGGATTGTCAGGGTTAGAATCCTGAGGGTTTGGTGTGATAGACTGGCTTGGGGATAAAAGATTATTAATACTGGCCCAGAATTTTTTAGGTTCATTTCTGGAGGTTCGTTGTAATTGGAGGTAATAGTTCTTTTTGTCTGTCAGGATGGCTTTTTTCGTACTGTTCCTAAGCTCTTTGAAGTATTGGTGGTCTGTTTGGTTTTTTCATGGTTTTAATCATAACATCCAGACACTACGATTTATAGATTTCTGCATTCATAGATTTTTACTACATTAATGAGCAGTGTGGGCCTTTCTAAGCCTAGAGATTTCATAAAAGAATAATGATGTCCTGTTTACAAATAGGACATTGAGGGGCAGAAATTCATAAGGTACCTCTGTCCATAATAGATATGTATGACAGTCCTGGTGTAAATTTGCAAATCATCTTATATTGGTCTAGGCTGTACTTAAATTGTATAGTAAAATCAACTTCACATGGATTTAAAGCCTGTTTATTGGTGGTCCAGTCTGTGGGGCACATATCTGTCTCTCCAGCATGTTCTGTTTAAGTCGCAGACAAATTCTAGTCCTTAGACATAATTTTGGTTCTGTTTGATTTATAAACATGCATGAGATTCATAACTGGGGTATTTGTGGAGGCTTTGTAATCTAATCATAGCATCACTTCTCAAAAATGTATGTCAGACTGACTTGAATGAAAAGTCTTTAAGGCCCTTTGTGTAAACCGGGTTTGTTATGCCTTGTATTCTTTGTTTATTTAAACTCTGAGACAGTTGTAGTTTCTGAATGTGCTTGGTTAGGTATATACAGAAGACAACCTTGTACTCTCTGATTCTTGTGATAACAGCAGACTACAGTGTTATAATGACCTCTTTGGACCTAGTTGCCATGCCCTTACTTATAACTTATGCAGAACAGAAGGATTTCTTCTCCATTTTGACCACATGATGGTCGAGGGTTAGGCTACTGTCTACATGCGTTCACAGATTCCTGACCACTGGATTGACTGTAGGGGTTGTATTATCAACAGGTTAATTATCCATGATGGTTGACTTTCAAAAGAATATAACTATGCAATTCTTACAACTGATTTTAAGAGCGTGGCTTTGCCACAATTGGTTAGTCATAGACAGGTCTTCTTGAAGAATGCTTGTGTCTGCACGGGAGTCAATGATAATATCCAGCTTGCAATCATCTGCAAAGTTAATCAGCCATAAACCTTCAGTGTTTGCTTCCACTTCAGAGAAATAGATGTCAAAAATCAGTAGTCCCAGTAGAGAGTCATGCGGGACTCTGACAGTGACTGAGCTCTTGGTTGATGTGGCCTCACCTGTTTAACCTCCTGGGTCCTATCAGTCAGCCATTTGGCTATCCAGCAGAGGATAAAATGTTTTATTCTTTACTTACTGAGCCTGTCTATAATGCCTGAGTTGGGTAACATATCAAAATGCTTTGCCTGGACAAAGTAAGCTGTGTGCAGTCTTGGCCACATTCCTTGCTTTGCTGACACTCTCTGTGAAGACAAATGCATTTAATAGGCAAGACCTTTCCTTAACAAAGCTGAACTGTGATAGGACCAGTGTTTGTATGTTTCCTCTATCCTTGTTTATCATGTCCTTGATGAATCTTTACTTGAGGTTACATATGAGACTGCACATACTTATGGACCTGTGTTTTCCCTGGTCAGTGTTTTAAACTCCTTTGTGCAGGGAATGACTGTAGCCATCTTCCACTATTTGTGAATAAAACCTGACTCTGGGCTACACTTGAAAAGTGATTCAAGTAGACCAGAGAGGTCATGTTTCACACTATGTAGTAAGCATTTCTGGGTGTTATTGGGGCCTATTGGTGCAGGGTATTTTGCTTTGGAAAGTGCATTGCAGTGCTGTTCCCTAGTGATGGTTGTGTGGAATGTGGTATACAGTATTTCCTTTGTGATATCGGGTGATGAGTGGGGGGGGTGGGGTCAGCTGAGACTCCCATTTACATTCACAAACAGACATAACTGCTCAGGGAACACATGCAAGGGAAATAGAAAACAAAAAAAAAAATGATGCCCTACTTCCATAAGCTCAGATGAATAGTTTACTGAGGCAAACCACATTTTTAAACAGTGCAAGTCACCATAACACTGTTATGTTGACATTTACAAGCTATGTTATTTTTTTCAATGTTCAGTTATGTTAATGTGGCATGAGGCAGTGTTAGGCATGCATTCAAATGTCAGGATGTGTTTCATGTGCTTGATTTGCATATGATTGCCATGCTTCATGCTGACCAGTATTCAAATGTTCAGATGATATCCTGATTCCCACTGGTAAGCTGTGTTATGCATGCATGCATTGCATGGCCTTATTTGTACTGCTGACAGTGGTGATGGATACATTCTCCCTGACATATTCTGTTATTGTTCATGTCCATAACTACAGATAACATGACACAGGGAATGTGTTATGTATATTATTAGCCATTCACTAGAGCAACTGTGTTGATTATAATTCTGCTACTTGCAAATATTTGCAATATTTAAAACTGAACTGTTTTAAATAATAAGTTTGATGGATGCTCTTACACTGTAAGTCTCATATTTGTATTGGGACAACTCATTAGTAGATGACATACCTCTCAAATGTCTAAATTTTTGCAGAATGTCCAGATTTTTTTCCACATATTTTTGATCTGTTCCTTATAACATTTGCGATTATCTGGCAAAGTATTGAGGATTTAAGTCAATTAATACTAAAATACATTTGAATTTCAGACTTCGTACCCTTCAGAAAATGAAGTTCATAAGAACAATATTTAACATTTGTCCCTATTGTTGGACTTTGATCCCCATTATTTTTGGCTTTATCCAGATTTCTTGTACTGAGAGTTTGAGAGGTATGGTGGATGGGATGTTGATGAAATTAGTTATATCCCAGATATGCACATCAGTTCAGCTATGATCTTCAAGGAAATGCTCTGTATGATAGACATTTGCTTTTTGGTTCTGTTGTATTTTGCAATTCACCTTGACAGAACATGGGAACTGCTGATGTTCGCCTATCAGACACTGAGGAGGAGAGCAGACCAGGCCTCTGACATAGTACTCAGATTATAATGGTGATGATGAGATGATGAAAAATTGGACCCACACCCACCCAAGTCATCACGCCTGTTGCACCCTGGAAGAGACAACTTCAGGACTGAAACAGAGGCTATTATTGGGATGAGGTCCAGGAGGTTGTGACCATTGTGTTCTGAACACAGATGAGGGACATGATGCTGACATTCTTCCAGGATATGGTACTGGCTATGTGCCAGTCATTCAGGGGAAATAGCCAGTGAGGTCATTTGAAAGGCTCAGCATCATCAGCCTGGTCACTTTGGTCCATAAATATTGTCTGGATTCTTGAGTTGCATTACGCTGCCAACAATCTGATTGTCATAAAATTGATTGGACTTTATATGCACTCTTGTGCATGCATACCATGCAGCTGACATGCTTATGTGTTATCATCATGTGACATTTAATTATATTTCAATGTGTGCATGATACACATTGACACATTCCACTTTCTTCCCACATTCAGCTGTCCATGCATAGTGGCAGTTAACCTGCAGCTAGTGATGCAGAAATTAGCCTATAAACATGTCTTTTACTGAGGGGAAATGACAGTCATAGTCCAGCACTACCATTGTGGTATGGTTTGAAACTGTGTATTGCCATATCATGTAAGGACATGTCATTTCCCATTTGTTTTAGATGACAGCTTTTATGATGTCCCACTGACATGATGTAGTGTTGTGTGTCATGTGATGGCAATACTGATGCTATGTGGGATTATATACAGATATACCCTGTCTATGTGGAGTCCTCCTTTTCCGACTACATCAAACAGCAATGTAGCATTAATATATAGACAGTGGTACACATAATTTATTTCATAACAGTGAATTATACCATGTTTGCTGTACCTTAATTTTCCATGTCCATTATTTATTCACATAAGCTCACACCTTCCTCAAATAGTTGTACACATTGATTGTACATGTCTCTGCATATAGTCATATCTGTAGTGACATATAATTGTACCTTTGACATGTGAGCATTCAGTGACTTACCTCTGATGTGCTGTAATGATGCTCACAGAAGTGTCCTTTGCTCAGTAATGAGCAGGGAGGGTGACATACACCTGCATTTGTTTAGTCAACATTTGCATGACAGTATATGCTTGCTTGAAATTCTTAGCTTGCTTACCTCTGCATGTTTATTTTACATTACTACACATTATACTGTGACCAGCCGTAAATATGCAAAAATGAGCATGCTGATTGGCCAGCCCAACCAGAGTGCCCATTGCAAATTTGAGACTATACTAATGTAAAAAGGTCCAGTCGCCCGGACATTTTCCGTTAGTATATCTTTTTTATTTCAGAGATAGCAACGGTGAAAGGAAGATCTCTGTTGCTCTTTTTAAAGATATCTTGCTGTTATACGAGTTGAAGAACTCGTATAACATAGCGACATATCTTAAAAAAAGGCAATGGAGATCTTCCTTTCTACTGAGAAAGGAAGGTTTCGGTTGCTTTTTTAAAAGATATCTCACTATGTTATATGGGTTCAACTCCTATAACATAGCGAGGCATCTTTGAAAAAAAAAGCAACAGAGATATTCCTTTCTCCGTTGCTACCTCTACACAGCACTGATGTACTATCTGAGTGTGGGAACATGCCTCTTACACATGCGCAGTACATCAGAACTGCCCCAGGATACTGGACAGCTGTGGAAGGGCAGCACGGAGGCATTATACAATGCCATTATTTAAGAAAAGTAAGGGTTTTTTTTCTTAAATAATGTCATTGTATAATAGCAATAATCCACTTCTAGGTGTGGGTATTGCTGGATTTACCCACGGTTGTCTTTCTTTGGTCACTCAGGCTTCAAACTCATGACAGAACCACACCAACCGTGGGTAAATCCAGCATTACCCACACCCAGGCATGGGTTATTGCTTAATTACTGTATGTGTAGGTCTTATACATGGTCATTTCTGTGGACATCAGAAATCACTCTGCTCATATGACATACATTTTTCATTTGCTTAAATGTATTTTGGGTTGGCTTCTACAGCATTCTATGTGCTATGCAATGTTATTGCAGTGTATCAACTTACCATATACATACAAATATTTCAAGCATGGGCATTAATGCCCTTCTGGCCTGCCAATATATGAAAATATGTTTTCTTGTAATAAGTGTCCAGGATGTTTTAAAAAATATCTAAACAAGTACTTATTTTAACATAGTTTGTTAGTTTTTTCCATGCAGCAGCTGCTCTCTCAAAGAACCAATTAGTACACTTCTCATTCCTATAGAATCTTCTACATAGGTTGTCTGATGATTCCCTACTATTTTTGATAACTCCAAACATTCCCAGAGGTAGTTGTCTCTAAATGCCCTATATACCTGAATAAGATCTCCTCTTAGAGATCAATAACAGATACTGTACAAGTTCAGATATTTTAGTCTTTCATAATAACTTAAATGTTCACATCCATGGATGCCCTTGGTATATTTACACTATACACTTTTCAGTTTACTCATGCTTGTTTTCTTATAAGGTTTCCATATTGTTATTCCATATACACGTTTGGGTCTAATGTAATTAACAAATGATGACTTCATCATTTCTGACTTTCTAGACTTTATAAATCTTTTTATGCAACCTATAATTTTTTAACTATCATTAACCAATTGGTTGATATGATTAGAAAAACACAAAATTGGATCTACCCATATACCCAAGTCCTTAAATGAATCTACAGTTTCAATCACTGTGTGCTGTATTAAATATTCACCCTTCAATTTATGTCTCCTAAATCTGATATACTTAGCTTTTGATGTATTTATCAGCATATTATTCTCCTGTGCCCAAATGGTCAATCTGCATATAGACTGTAGAACACCTCAGATGAAAAAGTTAGGTCTGAAAGATACAATCTAAAAAAGTAAGGGCCTTGGACAGAGCCCTTTGAGATACCCTGATTGTAATCAAGTGTTTCATCTGTCCAATCGCTGTATGATATTTGCCATGTCATATTTATGAGCCATGCAGCTATCCATCTTCTCAAATGTACATAGATACCTAACTGTTCTAATTTATTGATCAGTGTTTTGTGTAATGACCCTGTCAAATGCTGAAGTTAAATCTATATAAATTACATCACAGCATCATTTTTCATTCATAGCTATTATTATATTGTTGTAGAACATCACATTACATGTGGTAACAGATCTATTTTCAATATATGTATGCTGATATATGGTTTCAAGTCCCAACCTATCCAGTTCTGACACTAACTTATCCAATATTGCCTTCTACATTATTTTTCCACAACATGAAAGTAGATTTAAGTGTCTATATGACTCTGGGTTTCTCCTACTCCCCTTTCCCTTAAAGACAGGTTTGATAAGTGTATGTCTCCAATCTTGAGGAATCTCTCCATATTTATATGACCTGGTAAATAATAGACATAATAGTACTGTAAGTTCTTGCTGAAGTGTTCTCAGGTCATTATTACTAATTCCATCTCCTCTCTGTGCTTTGTTTGGATCCAGTTTGCAAAGTTATTTTTCAATATAATCTAATCTGATTCCAGTATCTGAGGTTACTTGGATATCACCAAGATGACTTATCACCCATTTTCTGAAGCCAAACTGTTTTGCCTAAGATTTTGTAAATTTATCTATAATTTGTTGTGTCTGGGAATAAATTTTAGAATCTACACAGTTTATCAATTTGTATGGCTTTACTTCTTCCACATGTTATGTACCTATAGAAAGGTTTCCTATTATGTTCAATATCTTTATATAAATTTTCTTCAAATTTTTTTGATCTTGTCTCACACTATGTTTAATTTCTTTGTCCGGCTTATTTATTTCAGTTTTCAAAGTTTTAATGCAAGTATATCTTGTTCTTATGGAAATATATCCACCTGACGCTGTATGCCTAGATCCTGATTTTAAACATTTTTTATTTTTTTGCACTCAAACAATTTCTCTTTCAAAACTTTTCACATTTCATCTGGAGTTTTTCCACTGAACACCTCACTCCAGTTAGTTTTACACAGTGACTGTTTTGCTTCCCTATAATCTGTAATTAATCTACTGTGCATTGGTTCTATTTTGGTCACTGACAGTCTGTCATATATACACATCTACACCTGTGTGTTGCCTTTGATGTGGTATATGTGTGTAACATATATGCATTCAATTACATGTTTGTTTTTGGTTGTGTACACCTACTTGTGTATTTAGCAGATATTATGGTGCTTTTTTGCAGTACATCTGTTTGACAATGTGCTGGATTGTTGCCTTTCACTTGCATGGTCATAGGTTCAGTTCTGTTCTCTGCTGGAGTTATATAGCATTGTTAGACCTACATTTCTCATCTGTGATGTTGCTTGGGTTACACTCGCACTGCACATGTGTTTATTTATCTAATTTGTATTGCCATCCTTATTTTTACTCTCCAACACACATCTTTCATTGGTCACACACATCCAGGTATGACAGAGACACAGTTTGCAACATGTCATAACATGATAGTGCATAGGTAGATATGTTTTTCTGCATTTCATCATGGCTGGTATGCATCCTTACCCTGTTTAACAACTTTCCATAGCCTGTGTTGTGCAGTGTGCCATCTGTGTAACTTACTTGTCCTTACTGGGTTTTTTTTCTAAACTTTGTCTGGCTTGTGTTGTGATATTTGTTGTATAGGTATACCTGCTGTGATGTTCTTCTCCTCTTGCCCTATCTTAACCTTTCCCTCTATTCTTAAAAAAAAAAAAAAAAGAAAAATGGGGCCTATTCCCACCAAAAAACAAATGCCGATGCCCTTCTAACTTTCCCTCAGATATTCTTATTCAAACTCCCTTCTTGTGTGTCCCTGTTCCTTGCCCCTACCCCACTTCTTCTTTTCTATTTCCCACTTTCCTTGGGTGTGTGCCTTACTTGTGTAAACCCTTTGTTAGCTAATGTTAGCTTTGCTGATTTGGCCGTGATTGCCCTTCCCCTTTATTTTTTTATTAGAAATTTTAAGAAAAATGCTAAATAAAAAGCTCTGAAGCTAAATATTTGAGAATTTCTATTGGGAGAGGAGTTTTTAATCCACAACAGGAAAAAAGTGGAAGCAGTAGAAAAATGGCCCCAATTAATTTCTAAGAAGCATTTCAGAGCCATTATAGGGTTGGCAGATTGCTAACTGTATGTCTATAGCTAATTTGCTGAGGTAGCTACCAACTGTCCAGATTTTCACAGAACGTCTATATTTTTCCCCTCATATTTTTGGTTTGTCTCTCTTAAAATTTGTGGTTTTCTTGTAAATCAGTGAAGACTGAATTCACTAAATAATGACAGAAATTTGAGTTTCAGACTTCATATCCACAAGAAAATTCAAGGAAACATCTCACCTTTTACTCTAGCAACATTTTAAGCTTGCAGTATCAATATTTAAAATTTGACCCTATTTTTAGCCCTTGTCCCCCCATTATTTTTGACTTTTTCCAACTTTCTTGTGCTAAAAGGTTGAGAGATATAGAGGTAGCATACTCTATGATGGCAGTTATGAAGACTAATGCTCCCCAAAGAGTAAAGTGGTCTCCCTTTGTAAATATAAAGAAGGATATGTATTCTCATCATCTTGCTTACATATTTTTTGTGTGTGTGGTCTTTAATATGCACATGTATACATCTGCAGTTGGCCTGGGAGCTTTCTTATCCTAAGAATATCAGAGGGAAGAACACTCTGTCTGTTCCGTATCTATAAGTTCATGGTCCCACAGACTAGATATGGTCCAACCAAAAAAAGAGTGACTGGTGATTAACTGAGCACTTAACTCGTTCAGGTATTTTTTTTTTTCTGGAAGACCTTAACATTAGTAACTGATGCCCTGCCCCAGTCATTGTCACAATAATGATGGAAAAAAAGCAAAACTGATTTGCTGTTGCTTGATCCACCGACCTTTTAGATTTGAAGTCCTACATCATGTAGTAGTTACACACAGTACTGCAAATAGCTTGTGCCAGATTTATAGTCTATTTTCAACAGACACGCAAGCCAATACATCTACTAAAAAGACGTTAAGTAACCAACTTCAAGGCTGCAATGTAGTTGAACTATACCTTGCTAAGTCTTTGATTATTCTGACAAGGTCTCAGATCCTTAAGTAGTTACTGAAACAGAAAAGGATAACTTCCTCTAGGAGCTAAGGCAAGGTGGAGCTATAGTTTGAGGAAAATAAGTCAGGGTAGCGCTATAGGAAGAGGGAGATTTAAACACCTCCACTCAGGAGAACAGTGAATGACTTTGTGGAACAAATTATTTCCTTCTGAGGAAAAGAAGAAGGGGGGAATTTTTATTATTTACTGAATTATTTGGTCTACTGAATCTTCCTTGCAATGGAAGAATCACACAGGGTATCCTAGATCTCGGAAATTAAAGGTTTTCGGAAAAATCAACTGAGGGTATGACCGGCTGAAGTATATTTCTTGAAGCATTTGTGACTCTACAATATTATTTTTCTTATGGGTCTGATAAGAGAAGGGAGGAACTTTTTGCTGCTGAGGAGAAAACAACTATCATTTTTATAGTTTATGCATAAGCCTGCTGCATACTTGGGAAGGTCTGATGAGTTCTGTGCAATAGAAGAAAGAATATAAGAAAGAACTCATTAAAAACTATATTTTGTACCTGGCCCTGTTAAAGGAGCTGTATTATTTTTCTGATATGTGTCTGGATTCCTACTATTCTTTGCTTTAGACAATTCACTGTACTTAATGTTTGCTTGTATGTGGATTGAAAAAAACACTAATTTGTTTTATTTACTCTCCTTTCAGTATAATTAAAACTTAATTTGCACTTCAAAATGGGTTTGTTCCATCATCTAGTCAAGGCAATATGTCACTCATATATGTACGTGTACATATATATATATCTACATATATATATATATATATATATATATATATATATATATATATATATATATATATATATACATATATATATATATATATATATATATATACATGCAGTAAGTATGTAAGTATATATACATATATATATACATATATATACATGCAGTAAGTATACATATATATATATATATATATATATATATATATATATATATATATATATATATACATGCAGTAAGTATATATACATATATATATATATATATATACACACACACACACACACACACACACACACACACACACACACACACACACACACACACACATGGATCTACTTCTAAATACCGATTGCTCAAAATCCTGTAGACCACCAGCCATACCTCTCAACCTTACTGAATTCCTCGATATTTACCAGTTTTGAGGGCAAAATATTGGGGTGCCATGAATTTCTGAGTCACCCCCTTAATTTCTGAAGTTCCCGGTCTTTTATTACCAGTTTTAAGTTTACCACTTTAAATTTATGACTGATGTCATTACTAGCCTACAGGGGCATGCATGATGACATCAGTTACTGCCTGCTGAACAGGAGGGAGTTAGGGAATATAAACAACAATGTGCATAAGTTTTACAGAGTTGGCCCATCACATCATGTTCCAGCCTCCAAGTAAGAAAGTGCAATTAATTTATTTTATAAGTACATTTGCTGTTGTGCATTCAGGCCCATTTCAGTTTATCTGTTCATTTATTTCTTTATTTTATGTGCTGAGCAAGTGTGCAGTGCAGGCTGCAGGTTTTATCTGCTCGATAAATTATCTGTTGGTTGGGTAAGTGTGCAATTTTATCTGCTCGAGCCTGGAAGGTATCTGCTCTAACCCGCTTGTTAAATTATCTCTTGGTATGGTAAGTGTGCAGTTTTATCTGCTGGAGCCTGGCTGGAAGGTATTTGTTCGATTTCTGTCTGGGTATTAACCATTGTTTAAATTATCTGTAGGGCAAGTGTGCAGAAGTGCATCTGCTGTGCTAAGTCTGTTCCCGTTTCAGTTTATCTGCTGGGATGTACTCGTTTGTCTCTGTTTTGTGCTGGAGTTTATGTGGCATTATCTCATGTGTGTGTTTTCAGTTTATCTGCTGGTATGCACTCATTACTCATTTGTCTCCATTTTGAAGGTTTTCTGCTATCCGCCTGAGTGTGTTTCTAAGTCCATTCCCATTTATCTTTTGGGTGCATTTTGAAGTGTGTGTGTGTGTGTGTGTGTGTGTGTGTGTGTGTGTGTGTGTGTGTGTGTGTGTGTGTGTGTGTGTGTGTGCTAAGTCCATTCTCATTTATCTGTTGGGCTGCATTATTTTGAAGTGTGTGTGTGTGTGTGTGTGTGTGTGTGTGTGTGTGTGTGTGTGTGTGTGTGTGTGTGTGTGTGTGTGTGTGCGCTAAGTCTTATAATGTTTATCTGCTGGGCTGCATTTGTCATTCCCGTTTATCTGTGGGCTGCATTTGCATTTGAAGTAAGTGTGTCCGTTTATCTGCTGGGCTGCATTTGCATTTTGAAGTGTGTCACAAAGTAAAAGTGTGAATTTATTTAGCTGTTAGGATGGTCCCATTATTCTTATGCTGATTATACCTGCTATTTTCGAATAACTGCAGCTGAAGCACTATTTTTGAATTACTGATCAGTGCCTGCTAGGACCTTTCTGTTATTCTTATGTGCTGATATATATATTTATATATATATATATATATATATATATATATATATATATATATATATATATATATATATAGTTCTGTGTGTCCCATTATTCATATGTGCTGATAGAGATATTTTGTGTGTGTGTTTGTGTGTGCTTATCATTTTTTAATGTAGCATAGGTAATTTATTCTTCAATGGCAGCAGGCACTATGCTTATAGATGAAACAATGAAATATAAAGTTGCTTGGTAGCAGCAACCTCTTCATTAGTTACAGATCTCTTTAATGTGTAATTATTTAGATGACTTACGTCTGCAGAGATTGTGCATATTTAATGATACTGATAGATTGTAGAAGTCTGAGTAGACTTTGATGATGGAAATGTTCTGAATTGGGCAGGTTTGTCATTATTGGTTCATGTATTTTGTTTCATTGCTTACCGGAAAAAATGTTCAAACAATACATTTAATATGAGCTCTAACAAGTGTGCTGTATTATACAAGGAATATAATTGAATAAAGTCAGGAAGGTGTATCAAAGAACACATGTATGTTTCTTGTTTCATGTACAAGGGACCTATGATTTAAAAACAGTCCAAAGGTAATTTTATCCGGCACTGGACAGATGCATTGTCTTTGGATGTGGGTTTCAATGCTGTTTCAATGAATGTGAGTTTCAAGAGCAGAGGAGTTTTAAAGCTAACTCTATTTTCACTGTGAGACTGTATTGCTTTGTTTAGCAGATGTCTATTAGTGTTTGTGGTATAAAATATAAAATATAATCCAAATAATCATTGTAGAAGTAAAGCAGTATACACATTAGTGTTTATGGTTAATGGGGCAAAATAGCCAGGTAATGGGGCATTGGAATGGCAGCCAGGCTGCAGGGGGACTCTGGGGACATATTTTGGTTGTCTATTCTTCAGTTTGCATTTGCAAGTTGGTATCCCACAATTCCATTGGAGTGGGTGGGGTTACATAATTATGTATGCAAATTGTATGTTAATCAGCATACAGATTTGTACCTATTTTCATAGGCCTTTGTCCAGATTTTTGATGTTTCCAGGTTGAGAGGTATGCCACCAGCTAGAGATTGAAATATCGTAAATACAGAATACAGAAACCCCACAAGGCTGACAATCATAATGCCAAAAGCCCATAATCTCGAAAAAGCCTATGCTGACATGTACTCCTGTGAGATTAGGTCCATCTGTGTATGAAAACGTGCTCTAATCCTGTGCACACACTCTTACACAAACCAAACAAACAACCCACAAAATAATTACTTGCACAACAATAAAAAGTCCAAAAGTGTAGTCATGTCCTATAATTCACTGTGCTCTAACATACATATAATGGCAGTCAAAGTTCACCAACTGCTGTATCTACATAATTCCAGCACACCATGACACCTTTCCCTTTTCAGATTGCCATGACACATAGAATGATACAACACCAACATCACATTTTCAATAGCCGAGCTATGGCCTGCACAAATTCAACAGGCAAATAATTGTCTTTGTTACCTAGGACCTGCTGGAACTGTACGTGCCTCAGTATCAGTTTCTTCTTCTTGGTGAATGGGGCCAACCTGCAGCAAGCTGTGCCTGCAAATCCTCCACATGGTTCTGCTCTCTAGCTAGAGCTGTCATATGCACATAGAGGTCAGTTTCTCATGCAGCAAGAAAAAACTTAAGGTGGGGATGCCACGCTTCAACTGAGTTCTGGGTGCGTAGTAGGAAAAAGAGTGTTTAAATCCAATATGTTCCAAAAACATATGGGGAACAGTAGGGGAAATCTGGTAAACCCAGTTGTACGCATTGGAAATTTCCTCATGCTACCCAATACATACCAGTCATGAAGTTGGGGAAAGTCTCCTTTAAAGCATGGAATGTAGGCAGTACTTCCTCCTCAGGGAGGAAAGTCAACACTTTCAAAGACTTTACAGACAGCTGAAACATGTAGGAAGAATTGTTAAGTGAAGCTAGACTGAGCTGTTGAACCATCCTCCATACATTTTGCCCGAAATGGAATAAACATCTTTTTGAGGCCGCCTCATTGATGTTTATTTTAATGCTTTTGATAGCTGCCACCTTGAAATCGCACAGAATAATCTGTAAACTAGTGTGAAAATCATTGACAGAGAGCAAGTAGAAAACACAGTGCCACATCATATTATACGCCTGTAGAGACTTCTTAGACATAAGACTATACAGCAAAGGCACGAATTTGCTGTAACCCCCATATTTTACCAACCCGTGTATACTGTAGAGTTGATGGCATAGTGTACCCTTGCAAAAGTATGTACCATCCATTATCTAGATGGTAGCACAATTCAAATCATGTATATTGTTCAAAGTACTAAACAGAATCACAATATTACAAGTACTATCATCTACCATTTGCTTCTCTACAAATACACCCGTCTGAAATGGGAACAGGCTCATATCTACTGTCTCCAATGTTAAATCAGGAATATGTGTCTCTTCAAAATGTTTGCAACATACTCTACCTATTTGTTGTAACAATGCCTTTCTTGTTGGTAGACTAGGAACACATTCTAAAGACATGGAAGTGATAGCATCATCAACTAGGATACAAGGTTTATCCCTGGAGTTAGCCACATACAGTGTATTTCTGCACCTCGATAGGGTCCCCTGTATGGTTATGGGCTATAGTTTTTAAAAGTTGCTCACATTCAGATAATGATAGCATGACAGTCCTGCCTCTACATCTTGCTGCATGTTTTAGTTTACAGCACCAATATCTTCTGCATTCTGTTTTCCTTTCCAAATGGCAAACATACCCTTCTATTAACAGAACTTCTTTGCATTTTTGTGACTGCACTATACCATATAACTGTCCAACAGTTTTGTGAGCTTCTTAGCACTCATCAGCCATTGTGGTGATGAGTTACATTGTACTGTGTAGTAAAGGGGTAGACATGCTTTTATACATGCTTGTGTTTTCAACGATTAGCCATTACACTTTCTATATCCAGGAATCGTAATTTGAGCTTCTCAGACTCGTGATTTTGGATTTATGGTATTGTGGGAGATAAGTCTTTCAGTCTCGAGCTTGTGGTCTACGGGATTTTGAGTGATTGGTATTTAGAAGTAGCCATATATATATATATATATATATATATATATATATATATATATAAAATATATGGATCCCTATAACCCTATAATATGATAGAAACCTCATTTGACTGAATCGCATTTGACTGAGACCAAAAGACTGAAAAGTCACTTCACTGAAATCCATAAGACTAAAACCCATAATAAAATTTCAACATACTAAATTTTAAACTGGACCATATAAATGCAGACTTGGTGGGGGGCTATGCCCTACACCCCCACCAACTATATATACTCCAGAATCGCACACTACAGTGGGAAAAAGGGTATAGTAGTGGCAGCATGTAGACTATTGTAAGGTAAGTGAAAGGTATATGCTCTTTTCCCCATTGTAGTGCGATCCTGGAGTTAGTATATATAGTTAGGAGGGGTAAGGGGGACACTTTTATATGGTCCAGTTTAAAATTTAGTATGTTGAAATTTTATTATGGGTTTCAGTTTATGGGTTTCAGTCAAGTGACTTTTCAGTCTTTTGGTCTCAGTCAAATGCGATTCAATCAAATGAGGTTTCTAGCAGATGATAGGGATCCATATCTATATCTATATATCTATATCTATATATATATATATATATATATATATATATATATATATATATATATATATATATATATAAAATGAAAACCTCTAACGGAAAGAAAAAGAACTAGAAAAACAAATTTATGATATGAGCACTTTCATTCTTTATTTATCAACCTTCATCAGAAATCTTTCAGTATTCAAATATGAGATCACTCATATTTCATATTCATATGAAGTTCAATAAATAAAGAATGGAAGCACTCAAATTGGACATTTGTTTTTCTATTAGTACCTCTATATATACATATAGATATATATATATATATATATATATATATATATATATATATATATATATATATATATATATATATATATATATATATATATATATATGTGTGTGTGTGTGTGTGTGTGTGTGTATTTCTGTGTCTGTATCTATCTATCTATATATATATATATATATATATATATATATATATATATATATATATTGTATATATGTGTGTGTGAGAGAGAGAGATATAGAGAGAAAGAATTATAGGTTCATAGGTTCATAGGTTGGTACTAGGCTATCGGACCTAGGGCCTATACAAGCCTAGCCATATCAATTCCCTTGCTATTTCTTCCCACAGTATTTACTTCCCCAGACCCCTGTCTAGCAGGGTGACTGACGTGATCCCCAGGATGAATTTCCTATCTCCCATCCAATCATCAATGTTCCTTTTGAAAAGGGCCAAGGAGGCTCTCTGCTTGACATCTATGGGCAGTCTATTCCAGAATCTGGTGAGTTTCTGGGTCAGGAATCTATTCCTCCAGCATGTTTTGTTCATTGTGATGACAAGGTTTAGAACCCTGGAGTGTGTGTCTCTGAGGGACTGGGATTTCTTTAAGTGTAGCATGTCCAACAGCTCTGATTTTGACATGGCTTTGTATGTTAAGCAGAGATCACCTCTGAGTAGACGATATGTGACAGAGTATAGGTGGAGTTTCTTTAGACGGTCAGCATAGGGCATCTGCTTTAGGCCTGTGATTCTTTTAGTGAGGCATTTCTGCGGCCTTTCCAGTTGTTGCAGATGTCTTGAGAGGTACATACCAAATGGGGCATTGTATTTTATAATTGGTCTAATGAGGGATGAGTACAGTGGGACAATGACCTCTTTTTTTCTGGATGAAAAGCCCTTAGTGATGAGGTGTGCCACAAAGAAGGATTTCCTGACTGTTGTGGTGACATGGTTATCGAAGGTGAGACCACTGTCCACCTGTGTCCCTACGTCTCTTATTACACTTTCAGTGTTTAGTGTACTGCCACCTATGTGGTAATTCACAGGTTCATGTTTTTTCCCAAAGGGGGATAACTATGCATTTCTTGGTATTGAGCTTGAGCCCATGGCTCTGGCACCAAGCATCTGTTTCTGTAAGGCCCTTTTGTAAAATATCCACATAATCTGGGGATCCAGTAATGGCTCCCAGTTTGCAGTCATCTGTGAACTTTGTTAGCCAGAGTCCCTTAGTGTTGGCCTGTACTTCAGAGAAGTAGATACCAAACAAGAGCGGTCCCAGGAATGAACCCTAAGGTACTCCACTTGTCACTTGTCTGGAGCTGGATTTGGAATCAGCTACTTTTGCAGTGTGGGTTCTGACAGTAAGCCAGTTGGCAACCCATTGAGTGATGTAGGGTTTAATGCCCAGCTTAGTAAGTTTATCTATGATTCCAGAGTGGGGGATTGTGTTGAAGGCCTTGGCGAGGTCCAGATAGGCTGTGTGGGCCACCTTACCCTTGTCTGTGACTCTCGGGAGACTGATTTGAAGAAGTCAATTAAGTTCAGGAGACAAGATTGGCCCTTCACAAACCCAAACTGTGTGGGGTCCATTGTTTGAAGGTCGCCAAAGTCTTTGTTTATAAGTTCTATGATAATACATTCCATGGCCTTGCAGATCAGGCTCGTCAGACTGATGCGGGGGTAGTTCCTGGGATCCAAGGTGGACCCCCTCCCTCTTGTGGACTGGGATAACTGTAGCTGTGCGCCACTCAGTGGGCATGAAGCCTGAGGTGAGGCTATGATTAAACATCACACTTAGGTGAGGTGCCAGTTCATTTTGTAGTTCATGTAGTACACAGCCTGGGATGTTGTCTTGTCCTATGGATGCTGTATTCTTAGCTTTGGAGAGTGTGTTTTTTATGTTTTTAGATATACACAAATATATATAGGCTACATTCAGTTGATTGAACACTTAGTAAATCAAATATGTTCAACAGTGCCATGATCCATAGACTGGAAAAGCTATTGAAAATGCTGCGCAGACAAGGTGTGTAAATAGTGTGAGTTCATGGTACAGTGATGACTGGGATTATGACCTTTTCTCACTAATGTGCAATGTCAGAGTTGGCAATTTAGAGTGTCCAATCCACCTATGGATGTGCGTGTCTGTGTGTGTGTGTGTGTGTGTGTGTGTGTGTGTATGGTTTGTGTGTGTGTGTGTGTGTGTCTGTGTGTGTGTGTGTGTGTGTGTGTGTGTGTGTGTGTGTGTGTGTGTGTGTGTGTGTGTGTGTGTGTGTGTGTGTGTGTGTGTGCATGTGTGCGTGTGCTTGTGTGCGTGTGTGTGTACGTGTGCGTGTGTGTGTGTGTGTGTGTGTGTGTGTGTGTGTGTGTGTGTGTGTGTGTGTGTGTGTACAATTCTTTTCCATAATATACTAAAGCCACATATAGCATTTCATTTGCCCTTTCTTTTCTTAATTTTGAATAAAGGACAAATAAACTATTCCACCCCAAAAATTCACCAAATATCATTTAAAATGGTTTACTTGCTCTCATATATTTTTGTCTTCCAGCAATATCTGCAAATGGCTATATGTTTTATATATACTAGACACAGTCACTTTTCAGGTGCAACCCAGAAGCAATATCTAGTTAAGAGACTTACTCAAGGTCACATAGTAATCAAAAGAGGGTTGAGGAATCAAACTGTGTACTGCAGGAACCATAGCTCTCAGTGGTAACCTTCTAAGTCAATTGTCTCTGCAGACTCATAGACCTGCTGTGATATATTTCATGTCCTGTACTTGCCAGTTACATGTTCTGTTTAACAGAAAGAGTTACTCTAAAACATTATTCCATCATGAATGATCGTCTCACTTTCCTTACAACAGATTATTTCATGAGCTGCACTACTTTTTATACATAAATCTAATAATCTGCATGTGATTAGATCAGCCTTATGGTTTTAGACCATGTGGCCAATTGTCTCCTTTTTCCTCATTTTAATATTGGTACAATTTGTTTGTATTTTATGTCATTGTCTCCCTTCTCTTGTGGTCTGTTCAAGTTGCAGCCAGGACATAGAAACAAACATAATAAGAAAGGTGTGCAAGATAAAAGTGATAAATATGCACATACAATGCACTTGCAAAATGCTGTGAAATTTTGTGGCCAGTATAGCACGCAGTCTAACATATAATGACACGAAAATGAGCAACACTATGATAATGAAAGTCACAGTGAATTCAAATGAAGATAAACAATATGACAGAGTAATTCAGCATTATATAAAAATTGCCCCACAAGACACAAATGCGTATGTAGCTGTAGATCAAAACATGCACATGAACATAGACCGACATCATTCTAATGTGTTAATGGTAGCAGCAGGATTAGTGGAACTGTAGATGCTCAAAGCTGTCTTCTCTGCTAATAGCCATGAAGGTGGACATTGTCACCATTTGCATAACAGAAGAATGTGACTGTAGCTAACATCTCATCAACTCCATGACGTAAAAGTAGTTTATCAATACCATATTGATAGAAACATCAAGCAAGAACTGGTACAGTGGTATCTGTCATCCTTCTCATTCAAGCTTATGGCAGGCACGAAATGACCCTTCATGTGGACACCATGGTATGTGTTGTACTGACAATCATGGTTACAGGGACCTTCCATCGATCAACTGCACAGGACAAAGTGGGTGTTTTCAAGGTATCTGTATCATACATAGTACATGGGGCTCTTGGTTCAGTTCTACAGCATATGGAGGAGCATATGTGTTTCTGATGTACCACAGAGCAGATAACACCATGAGGGTGCTTTATGAGCTATTCATTTCAATGCATCACATGGAACACGGTAGCAATGATATATAAATCATAATGAAACTCCTTCACCTGCCAGGTGGTGCTCAATACACAGAGTATAAGGGACTGTACTACCCAGTGATTTATGCAAAATGTATTATACTTGCCCAGAGATTAACTGTAGTGCTTGGTCTGATAGAGTGTGTAGTGTGTGTGTCGATACAGTTGCTGCAGAAGTTGCTTTATTGTGCATGCTTCTATCTGATAGGTCAAATGCACAATCAGGAAGTATGTGCATTCACCATGCATGCCTGCATTTATTGGGAGTGCTTTTGTCCAGGTAATGTCACTTGCATAATAAGCTGCTGGCAGAGAAGATGATGTCCTGTTAAGACATGCCAAAAGAGGATTCAGCACAAAATTATTGTCTGCATGTGCATCCATGTGGCAGTCATTGCACTCCCTATACTAGAAATAATTGCACATGATGCAGTGCTATGAGACCTAGATAATCTCGTGCTCATCCTATAGGACTGGCCACAAGTATGGTAATACCCACAACATGTGGCTGTACATGGTACCTTGGAGATAAAAAATGTTTACTTTGCCTGTCCAAAATGCTACATAATTGGGCAAACGCCCATTCTGAAATGATAACACAGGCAACATACCACACCAATCTGTTTTGCAATGGCTGTGGTATCATCTGATTGTGTCTATATGACAGCCCTGCACATCCATTCCATGTTGCTTAGGTGTGGGCCAGGAATCAAAGCAGTAATGTTTATCTGTACAATGTCCCCAAGTTTTCTTCACATGCTCATGGGACCTGACAGCAACATCTGCAGTCTTTAGGATAGAGGAGGAGGTTGAAACCTGGGCTGCTGTATGAACTGTTGTATCAGCCAACTTCTGTCCTGTTGTAGTATCCTATGACTGGGAGGTAGGTTGCACAGACAATGACACATTTTCTGTGGAAGGGGATGGTGATATACCTGCTATATTACCCATGCCTTATAGTATAAGTGATTTTGCAAACTGCTCCATGATCTGCCGGTTATTATTGTCAGGCTCAAATTGTCCACAGCATCAGGCATTTATACATCGCCAAAGAGGATCCAGACACTGAAGCATCACTAAAACAGATGGACACACTAAAGTGTAGAAATTCTACTTTGTGACACTCCCAGAGTCCATTAATGCTGCAGTTATAAAACAGAAAGTCAAGCAAGAGCTACATATCATGCACCTTATGTAGAGTCTTGTAGACAGTGAAGACCTAAACTGTCTGTAAGAATGACATGAAATTATTCAGTATGGATCCAGTTCTAGCTCTGGCATGTTGTGCTACATTTTATATATACCCCCTGCACCAATGCTGGTAGATGAAGTTCTGCACCAAAGTCAGGTCCTCCACTGGGTATAGTGAACAGACTTGAAACCCAGACCGAGAAGCCAGAAACATTTCTGTGTCTGTCAGGGATAATTGGATATGTAGATCCTTGCCCTGATCAACTACTCCTGTGGAAGGTGTGTTGCCTTGTCACTGTCATGATGGATCATGTCAATGGTCCCTTGACATACCTGATCTTACAATCTGTTATGGCCAACAAAAGCATTTACCTGGCAATAAGGTACCATGGTACATGTTCATAGAATACCCAATCGCTCCTGTTCCTAAGAAGAATCCACTAGCCGTATTCATGCAGAGAATTAAGCAAGATTTTTGTCTCTGTCTGGAAGAATTTATCCATTCTTTCCTTCCCTTGTGAGCCATCCTGCTCCGTAAATGTAAGTATTGGCATATGAGAAGCTGGTGGACTGTAATATCCATTGAATCAACATTAAAATACCCACCCCACAATCCAGACGTAGCACAAACTGTGCCATACCTGACCTACATAGCAGAACAGGCCATTTCAAAAGGTCACTGCAATGGAGCAACAGTCTGTAGCTGGTCATAACTATGTCTCTACCACATCATGCTGTGAAGCATGTAACTGTAAAACCTGCCACTGCAGTCTGTGCAGATCTCTGCATACTTAGTGTTCTATGTGTCATGGCCCCACAACATCACAAGTATGGCCTACACCACACATGTGGATGTCTACAGATGCCTCCCCCTGTACTTTGTGTGCCTCTCTTGGAATGAACCTTTTTTTCTTATGCACATGTATGCCTTTTGACATCTCTTATTCTCTCAAAGACAAACTGTTTCAAACAAGTATCAGCTATGTTAACAGTATAGCTAATGTTGTGTGTGCTCTCTGGTCTTTGGAAGTGTGAACTACAACATGAGGTTGAGTCTCACTGAAAGCCATCCCTAGGTATGTTTCACAGAACACCATGCAATGTTAGTGTGGTACCCTTATGTGTCAATAAGAATCTACTCCCAAAAGTCCACAACAGAATGTTGCAGATGTATTACATCTTAGTTGGTATAATACTAATTGGCTTTGTCACTGTACTGCTCCTGGTTAGTTTATTCCTATTGCTACTCATGTCTTGCATGAGATTCCTTTTACTGCTCATCTCTTGCATGTCTTGCATATTTATCTTTTTATTTTGGATGTATACTTTTGTATAACTTCATAATGTATGTACCTCACTTATTTTTGCAAACTATGTAATAGTTTGCTATGACCTTGTATTCCTTTGTGAACTTGTAGCATGCATTTTTGTTATATTTGTTTCTAAGTAATAGTGAATGGTACAGTGATGCAGTGATAGCATTGTCACCTTACAGCAAGAGGTACTCTGATTCGATTCTTATCTGGAGTGCCTCCTGTGCGGAGTCTGCATGTCCTCCCTGCATTCGTGTGGGTTTCCTCTGGGTGCTCCAGTTTCCTCCCACAGTTACAAAGACATGCATCTGGAGTGTTGATCCCCAGGCCTCCACTACTGGCTTCATTCCACGTCAGACTTTCCTGGTTAACAAATGTTAAATAAATAAATAAATAAAAATAAAAACTACTTGTATGTTAACTAATTTGTACTGCACTGGAGCTTTTCTCCCTGGGTCTCCGCTGAAAACAGGTCCCAACCTAGTCAGGCACTACCTGGTTAACAAATGCAAGTAAATAAATAAATAAATGATGACCATTGTTTCTTCTCTCCACCACCAGCAACTACATCAGCAAAAAAATAATATGTTTTGAAAAGGACCCCGTCCCCTCCAAGCACCAATATCAGAGAAGCCCAACTGAAAATGCAATTTCAAATCCCTAATCACAATCAGACAGGAACATTTTCAAAAGTAATTTCACAAAAAAAAAAACCCCACAAAATATTGTAATATTTTGAAAACATGGCCACCCTTGCGTCACCTAAAACCAAAGTGGTGTCATTTTGAAAAGCTACTCTCCAACCAACCAGTAACAGAGATAAACATTTCCATATTTAAAGTCCACCAGTGTGACTCATCACAGAGAAACAGTTTAAAAAGTACTTATACATAGAATCACAAGGAAGCAAATAGAAAGCAATCTCTCTCTCTCTCTTTATATACATATATATATATATATATATATATATATATATATATATATATATATATATATATATATATAGATATACACATATGCATACATATATATAAAAGTGACCGGTATGTCTACATTCATTTTTTGGACTTCTATATTTAATATAAGAGAACACACATACATTTATCATCTCATTTCTCCTTCTCATATCCAGACTGATCCAGTTGTCTCATCCACTTCTATTCTAACCCCCTTCTCAATGAAAAAAATGAATCCTTATAATTCATAGATATCCATATTACTGGACATTCACTGTATAGTTCTATTAATCCAATTAATTCTCTGTTCTTTGATAAGGTCTAGGCTAGTTAGACAGTGAAGCATAGTCTAGTGCATCTTATATTTACTAGGCTAGAAATGTTATGAATCCTGTAAATTTAACAGAGTTATTCTCTTTGGTTTACTACCATCTTTTACTATTTATCATGCCTGCAAAAAATTACAGGAGGTATAATTATACACTATTTAGTTAGAGCAATGTATGTTGATGATTATACTGCTGCCTAACATATGTTATGGATGGACTTAACTCTGTTATCTTTGAATATCAGTGGTTTAAATTATCCAAGGAAAAGATCTAACTTGCTTCATTACTAGGTTCAAGTTATATTTCTTCAAGAAACACACTTAAAATATTCAGAAAATAATGTATGAGATCTCACTAATTATTCATTTTTGGAACAGTCCTCATTTAAAAGCAAGAGAAGAGAAGTCATGATTTTTATGGAAAAATGCTATCCCACTACAGTTCATTTATAAATAATGAGGACCAAGATGACCTCATAACTCTCATTTTTATAAAACATAATAACACATTATTGATGCTAGTAAATGTGTATTGATGTACCGGAATGCGATATAATTTAGCTGAAAAACATATATACATTATTCTTAATGAAAGTAGAGGCACTTGGCATGGATTCATTTGTTTATTAGATGTTTCAGATTCTAATAATGAAGGCAAACTAAGAATGACTTTAACTGCAAAAGAGCTTAAAAATGGATTGAAAATCTTAACTTAAAAGTGACATTAATTCCGAGAGACTTCAAATCATTTCTCTTTACTCATTATTCCTATAAATATAGTACACAAACTAGAACTGATAGAATACTGGTATCCCAGGACATAATTTAAAAGATATTCACTTTCAGTATCATACTCTGTTCTATTTCTGATTACAAAGCCCTTATTCTAAAATTCCATGCATTATTTAAAAAAATGCCTTATTTAGCCAGAATACCTGCTTATATAACAATATTAAAAGATTTCAAACCCTGCCTCCTTTCTGAATTGAATCTGTATTTAGAATCAAATAATACTGATGGAGTTAATATATATATATGATCTTGCACTTTTTAAAAGCTTATGTGTTTGGTAATATTCTAGCTTGATATAAGCAGACAACAAAAGAGTGAGAAACAGAACTATCAAACATACAATCACAACTTCAAGAGACTAAAGCTTAATATAAAATAAATGATAAGTCAATAGTAAAAGCAGCAGAATATCTAAATAAGAGATATGTGGATATATTATCACATAAAACAGCTATAGCTTTAAAAAATTGAAAAATAGCCTATTTTGCTATGTCTCCCAAACATATGCACAGTCTAACTAAAAGAGACAAAATGCAATAAAAAAACAATAAGATCTTAGAAATAAAAGATATTAATAATATCAAATCATGCACACACACCGGGGCCATTCTGATGTTTTCAGACATTTTCACATATCTCTAAATCAAAATGCTGAAAATTAAGACATTGTCCCAAATCTTGATCTTGATTTGTCCTTTTTCAAAAAGATGCCCTCTGAACTATAAGAACATATACATAAAGAGATTACCTTTAAAGAGGTTTCAGACAAAATCAAACATTTTAAACTTAATAAAGCCCCAGGTATAGCTGGACTCATAGCAGAAATATATAAATTATGCCCCCATTATCTCAGTTTTCCATACAAATCTTACATAAATTCATACACATGAGAGCTCCTCCCTCTTGGAAATATTCATTAATCATACTAGTACTAAAAAAATAAAAAGAATAAAAAATAAAAATCCTCATTTCTGTTCTTCATATAAACATGTCTCTTCTAAACAATGATTTAAAAAAATAATGTCTGCATTTTCATATATATTAAAAAATATATCAGAAATTGTTAATTTAAACTAAATTGAATGTGTATATCAAAGACAAAACTCATGACAATATTAAAGAATTATTAAACCTTATAGAGTTTTTATCTAACAAACATAAAGAAGTTCTTATTAGTCTAGACATTGAATAAGCCTTTGATTCTTTAAGTAGGAATTATTTATTTAAAGTATTATAACCATTAGACTTTCCTTTTCCCTTATGTAAAATATTTATAAATGTAACAAAGCTTACATTAAATTATGGCATTTTATATCTGAATTCATTTTTATGACTGAGCACTAAACATGATTGTCCCCTTGCTCTTATGTTATATGCTATAGCCATTCAAGTTCTAGCAATTTTAATTGAAAATAACACAAATGTCAAAAATATAGAAATTTCAGAAAATTATACTTCCAAAATTATGCTATTTGCCAATTATTTGCTACTAACACTTCACAACTCAACTCTAGAAGACTTAGATTTTATCATAAAACTATTCCAGCCCTACTCAGGCCTTCACTTTAATAATCTAAAATCCAAGTTTATATTTCTAAAATCCAAGTTTATATTTATAAATAAAAATAAAATTGCAAACAGAAAAAAGGAGTATAATAGATGAAGAAGTAACTCCCTTCAAATATTTAGGAATAACTACAGTGAATAGTACTGAAGTAATAACTTGAAATTATTATAATATTTAAAACATAATCTCATGCCTAACTAATAAAAGAAATAAAACTATAATATCTTATGATGATAAATTGCAATTAATAAAAAGTTTTCTCTTTTCTGAACTATTATATATATAATGCAAGCTTTAACTATATCCTGATAAGTCAATTGCTAAAGACATTAATAAGTAATTACTAAAATTTCCTGTTGTTTCCAAACAAATCTACAGTAGCCTTACATGGTTATTAAACCTCAGAACTTAGAAAAATATGAAGAAATAGCCTGTTGAGCTGTTGGAACTAGATTAAAGCACCAAGCAGTACTAGTGAGAAATATTTGTAAATTAAACTCCAAACAGTAATAAAAAATGTTACTGCGATCAAAATTTTTTCACGTTTGTGAAGAAAAACAGCTTTATGTTCTTTGTACCAAAACAACAACTCTTCTTGTTGTGATTAAAACTAGCTTCACCTCTTAGAAGCAAAATAACAAATCTTTATTGGGTCAACCTTAAATAAATTGGAAAATAAGCTCTGTACTTTTGTAAAGAAACTAGAAAAAAAGTTGTGTTTATACATATTTCCAAAACAAAGAAAACAAACAACATTCTGTGTAATTCTATAGATACCTCAGTCACACACAGAGCAGTGGAAGTAGTGTCACTACAGGTGTGGGATCTGGCACAGTCATGTTGCCTAACACCTGATGGTATATCATCTTGATCTTGTCATGAAGATGCTGACCCTACCCCAGCAGATGCTCCATAATAGACATTGCATGATCCAATGTGTTAATCATCCAGTCCAAGAACTCAAGCACGCAGGTTAGGCAGTCTCACACATCTAAATGAACAACTTGTAATACTCTGACTATATCTTCTGAGGTTCTGATGGAAGTCTCCCATGCCTCCATGATGGCCATACACATACATTGCATAGCACTTACTGGCACAGCAGCATCAGGAGGCGGGTGGAAAACATACCTCCTATGAGCATCTCTACTGACATCTATGTGTGGTACTTCACTCTCATGATGACTAAGGAGAAAGTTCAAAACATCTGGAACTGGAGAAACTACACTACTCTGATGAACCGTGTCAGCCTCAGTCTGTCCTATCTCAAATGGCTCCATGTCATGGCTATGTGTAGGCATACTGATTGTGTCCAAACTCTGGGCAGGGTATATGGAAGTCCCAACCTTAGTGCCACACTGACCCTCTGCAACACCAATCTGTACTTCTTCAACACCACCACCATCATCATCAGAGGCTACCAATATGCTGACATCAGGTGGTAGGAGTGCCACAGTACTAGTGGCAAACTCACCTGTAAATACAAAAAAAACACAACAAAAAAGAAAAGAAATGATCAGACTTATGCTATGTAACCCTGAGTTAAGCAATAATAAATACAAGTACAATTAAAAACGCAATTAAGGTAAACTTTAAGATACATGATATAAAAGAAGAATCCAACTAGAAAAATATATGCCCATACCGTTTGCAGGTGGTCATGAAAACTCAGTACCAGACATGCATTAAACAAACAAAATAGAGATGGACAGAGGGATAATAAGCATTAAACAGAAGATAGCACGTAAATGAAAACTCCAGCTATAACTCTAAATTTTATAAATTATACCACTACTCTCACTCTTATCTGTGTGTGCATGTATACAATTAAACCATTCAACAAATCCAGGTGCACAAAGCAACAGGGTGCTTGAAACAATCCAAATCCCACCTTCAGCTAAGAACAGGCACGCCAAATAAAACTCAAGCATGTTAAAATGTTAAAGTTAAGAATAATTTGAAACACTGAATAAATCAAGCTATGATCTAGCTCTGATATTGTTTAATATTGTGAATGCAGTCTGGCATAAACAAACTCTTGCTAACTGGCTTTGCCCACTGGTGTCATCATCATCATATATATATATATATATATATATATATAGAGAGAGAGAGAGAGAGAGTGATAAATAGCATGTTTGAAGCATCAGAGGTAGACACCCTTTCATCATCTTCCACCTCTGTACCTATGTCCAGCATTAGACTGAGAAATCCCAATGAGCTACCTTGATTTCTTAACCTGGAGAGGAACTCTCCATATCAGCGAGTGGTGGTAAGATAACAGGACTACCACCAGTAGCCTTAATTTCCATGATATAGCACTGGCTTTTTTTTGGCCTTGGTGATCTTGTCACTGTTATGATGCTTAATGGCATTTTAGTCACAGCCATGGCCACCTACAGCATTCACATGATCAACCACTTACCATCAGATATGGTCATAGAAGTGGATGGGCTTGTCAGCTGCACCTTTCAGTAAGAGTCATAATTCATGTTAATGGAGGGCCTGCACTATATCCTCATTCTCAGCATGTAAGCATACAGGTTTACAAGGCCCTGATGCATATGATCCCATAACCCTGTATGGGAGTAAAAAAATTGGGTATTACAAAATGAAGCAGGGGCTGGCCAGAATACACATATATATTTATGCTGACATCATTAACAATATTTACATAAGCAATCTGTATAAATATGCACATCTAATACAAAAGTGTAAATCTACTCACTACCCCACCTCCAATGACTGACCTAAATAAGGATGAAGACATGCATTACTCTGGACTATACAGTATAAATACAATGAATCAAGTGTATGAAATGACCATTTTAACAAAGCATTTGCTTTCTAGATTCAGAAGTATGGTACTTCGCTAAGACAGAATAAAATATATGTAATACAAGTCAGGTAACCTTTTCTAACAGAAATTGTTAAAACCACCTTACAAAAATGAATTTGTAAATCATAGATAGCACTCAGTTATGTGTTAAAAATAAAAGGTCCTCTGTGAAACAATCACTCCACAAAACCTACACCAGCAATCTCAAATGTGGAGCACACAACCTTCTAATGTGGCAACATTTTTTTATATCAGGCATATGCAACATGTTTAGCACAGAATTTTATATAAAATATAATTCCTCAGCATTACGTCTTAATACATTTTCTAAACTGTGTTCAGATCCTCAGGGAAATGTTGCTATAAAGCATGTAATTTTACATGAGGATCATTCTAATAGCAAATCTATACTTTCTATAACAACACAAACTGGCAAAGTGCGCACATCATTCAATTTTTTCTAAAAATAAATAATATCATAATTGTGCAACTATTACTTGTAAAGAACCATCATATACCTTGATATGGCTTATAGTCAAGTCTCCAAAAAGTATTGCAACAGCAAAAAAGCAGTATCTGAAGTTGTTGAATCTAAACAGTCTTCCTGACTGCATTACAAGATTCTTAGCCCTAGGTTTTGCTTATTAATTGCCTGGACATGATGAGTATAGAAAGCAAGTGTCAGCTCATTATCATTCACGAATCACGCAATCTGCTCAAAGTACTGGTCAGGTAAACATGGTGTGAGGATTTTTACGATGCTGTGAGCACACCCTAGCAATATGAGAGAGTAAGCAATGATTATTGAGGCTAGCTTATGACTTGCAAGTGTGATGGGGGGAAAACTTAAAAAAGAAGTTTGAGAATACAATGACTCTTTGGAGATAACCTTTACACAGCAATTATGAATATATGCTTAAGAGGTAACTGTGCCTCTGAGAACAAAGTGTCTGTAAGTTATATGAAGTACTTGAAACTTAAACATACAAATAGTAAATGTCTAAATAAATGAACATCATTATGCGATCATTTCACAAACATAGCAAAAGAGTATGTCTCACAAAAGATAAATGTAGAAGGCACTCATGTAGTGCATATATTTGTTTTTACTGTGACAAGATAGCTTAGGTTAACTGGTGCCAATATCACATTCATCCAGACATGTATTGTGAAATGGCAAAGGACAAATTTGAGAAAATGGGTATATTCCTCCATGAATGTAAATTCTTACAATGTCAGAGGTTGAGTATATGTGCTGCACTTTGTCTGCTTCATAAATACCTATCTGTATATGGCACATGCTGTTAATCTTCTCAATGTGTTGCATTAATGTCATGATTTCAAGGTTTACATTTAGAGAGGGTGATGTCTGTGTGAGATGAGGGATACTTAATGTATACATTTTCATGGTAGGAGACCACAAAGTTGGGAAATCATCACAGAGGGACATGATATGTTTACTTTTTTTGCCTCATGCTTTGAACAAAGCTTGGGATTGTATATTAGTGACTTCCAGCAGTTACCAGCAGTGAAAGCCATTTCACTTCCCAGTGCAAAACTCAAAATTTTAATTTTGGCTGCCTTCAGTAGTGCAAATGAGACTATAAACTTCTGTCAGCACTCTTGACAGTATGGAGTGAAGAAGATACATTTATTAGGTAACTTTCTTTGTAGATCAATGTATTAATGCTTTAATTTGTGAGTAACAGCAGATGTAATGCAGGATTCCAATCCACATTACAGATAGTCTTACTGACAGAGAGAGAATAACACTTGTCACAGACTTTTTATTTGGGACTGAATGTGAAGTACAACTGTCAAGTTTTTTTTTATTAGGGATGGAATGTGAAGCACAACTGTCAAGTTATACCATGAAATTTACAACACAACTATGTGCAATGAATTCTGTATAACTTAATTATTATCTGTGTTAAGTTTATTATGAATAACAATGATCATAGTTATTTTAGGGTATACCTGCATTTGTACAAACAGTACATACTGTTGACCACTTGGGCATTGTTGACAAACTTAAGAAGTTAGGTACAAACCCATATGTCACCCTGTAGATAGCCAACTGGCTCACAGACAGGACCCAGGAAGTTAGAATTGGGGAGTCCACCTCTACACAGAGGCCAGTCACAAGTGGAGGCACTCAGGGATCAGTCATTGGACCCTCCTTTTTGGCATTTAGTTCTCAGAAGTCAAGGCCAATGTCAGTGGTCTCTGGCTGACTAAATTTGCAGATGATTGAAAATTAGGAGCTGTCATTGAATCTCACATTGACACAAATGTTCTCCATTCGGGGCTGACACAGACAAACAAGTGGTGTCAGCCATGGCCTAAAACTAAATGCCAAGAAATGCATAATAGTATCCTTTGGAAAGTCATCCATCCCTGGTAACTATCATATTGACAACACACCACTTAGAGTTGACCCAGTAGTCAGGGACTTAGGGACTCACATAGATTGTAATCTAGCCTTTGATCATCCCATCTCTACAGTGGTGAGGAAAACATTCTATGTTGCACAACTTATAAACAAATGTATGGCATCTAAGGCCAAGGAAGTCATTGTCCCTTTGTATTCATTATTCAGCAGACCTATCATTGAGTAAGGCCTCGTTTGGTATGTATCAAACCAGGCATATCCAACAACTGGAATGTCCACATAGATTCCTCACTAAAAGAATACAGGGCATAAGTAATATGTCTTATGTAGACTGCCTCAAAGCCCTTCCCTTGTATTCTGTCTCCTACAGGCTTCTGAGGGTGAGATCTATGCCTGGCATACAGGGTTCAGACCCTAATTTGAGGGACCTCCTACATATTCACAAAAAAACAGTATCACAATTACCTATTCAAAAGAATTAAACCTTGCCTGTGATATAAATAGGAACAGCTGGAGAGATAGGTATGTATCCAGAGACTACCCTGTCTATGGAACAGGCTCCCCATCCATGGGAAGCAGAGTTCCTCCCTACACCAATTCAAGCATAACTTGGACAACTGGATGGGAAACCGGACATTCATCCCTGGTTTGGCACCTATGTCTCTGATGCAAACAGGTAACCTGTAAATGGTTCATCTCCCAGGCCTATGCTTACACTTATCAAGGGTATCAGAACTTGTCAGAGATTTGGGATGCTTGGCTAGGTTTCAAAATGCCCTTGTGGTCATTAGCCTACTTAACACCTATGAACTTATGAACCTATAAAAACAACTACTATGTAACTAACTCTATGATTTAAAGTGTTAATTTACAGATGAGTAACAGCAACAATAATGCAGGGTTTGATTGCAACATTTGCTATTTTGAATGTACTACTCACACTTACAAAAATGTTTTCTTGGTAGAAGCTGAACTATTGTTATTAGTAATACTTCATTTTATATGCATGATTTAATAAACATGACATTTATGTAAGTGTGAGGAAATAAAACCAGTAACATAATGGGTTTGGAAATATAGATAATTAATCCAGAATATTTGCAATAGGTCTAAAGCATTAATCATGGCAGTAATAGATTTCCTTTAAATGGTGCAATTCTTACTTGTATATGCTATGTTCAAAATGAGCTGATGTAGTTTCCTGACTGACCCTATTCTCATGAATTATAATTTGATGAAGGCATGATGATGTATAACAAAAATAAATGTTATCTTGTGGCAAACACTGCTAAATGATTGAATTGTCAGGATAATGCCATATGTGCTTGTTTTATTTTATTTATTAATGTATTTCCCCGGGATTCATGAAGCTCGGCGCAAGGCCGGTGTAAGGCCTGCGCCGGCGGTGCATGGAATAGCCGGCGCAGTAGCGCCATATACATATTAATGAGAGTGCACCGGAATCACAGACACGTGCGTAGTGTACGTGAGCGAGCCCAGGTAGGATGCGTCTGGAGGCGTGTCTAAGCCGGCATGAGGTGAGCAACCTAATGTGCTGACAGCCACGGTCCGCCCACAATAGTAATGGCAGCAGCCAGGTCCTGTGCAGAATGAAAAGCACGTACAGTATGCAACATAGTCCCCATCCCAAATTAACGGAGAAGCAAATAGAAGCCACGAAGGCATAAGTGTACCCGTCCAAGGAGCAAAGGATACGCATAAGACCGCGTTCGTCGCACAATGCACCATCAGTGTTTACACTCAGAGAAGGTGTACAGCCGCATGTCAGCACGCCGCACCGACATAGGAGCAGCGACTAAGGTCACCACCTGTCCCACTTTGGTTGTGGCAGTCTCTCCATGGCCAGTTGTGTCCCAAAAAACGTATTAGAAATGGCTGATGTGCTACGATTGTAGGACACAATGATATCCCGTATTTAATGTAATGGTAGCATGAATTGGTTATTTCTGTAACAGAAATACCTAAATGACACAAGAAACAGAATAAGCAAGCAAATTGCCACAACAATAAGCTTATTATTTAGGCAAACAAGTGAAGTTCTATGCTATATAGTGACCGTTTGTATGTGTTGGCCTGTAAAGTCACATGTGAGTCGGAAATTTCCCAGATGGAAACTGTAAAGGTGGAAACCCCAGTAGCGACATGGCCATGGTCACCAGGGTTACCTGCTGTCCGAATGTGCCATGGACAGTCCCTGATTGGACAGTTGTGTCCCTGCAACAATCGTGAAA